>NC_143017.1:50290175-50441335 GCF_055824585.1 Amblyomma mixtum | reverse complement strand
AAAAATCGTACAATGATGCACGTTGCATCTGTACCAACTGAAATCTATCTGGCCATTGTGGTGCATTCGCTTTCGCCCTCTCTCTCGGTATTGTGACGTTTTTGGGGCTGCCTGTTCTTATCCGCATCTCTCGTTCTTCCCCTCTGCATCGAAGAACAAACTCACCATTGTCGTTGGCAGGTGTACACCTTCGTCGCCGCCTTTGCAGCTGCCACCCTTATTCAACGACAAAAAGTCTGGGTCCTCGTAACTCGGCGACAGCTTTCGTTGTCAATGAAGGGCAGGACGCGGGGGCGGAGCGTCCGTAACCGTATCATTCCGCCACAAACTTTGGTCGCACGCCGGTGCGCCTTGAACATCGGGGGCGTCGCTCTCGGTATAGTTGCTTCAATCCGCCGTCGCCACTGCTGCGGGTGGCGCCATCTACGGAAGCATCTTGTCGCAAGAGATGCACAGCAAATGCGGAGCAAATTCGCACTAATCAAGAAGACTGCTGACTTTCGAACGTTGAAAGCTGGCAGTTATGTTAGAAATTGGCATTTATTACCTAATGTTGACAAAAACTGGAGGCGACATTTAAGCTCCGCATTAACGGCATGACGCGATAGCGTTCATTAGTCAATGTCCATATATGCGGAATCGGTCCTTCTCTACTTAACATTCCTATATCCCTGGGAGTCCTCCTCATACCCCTCCTGGCGCAGTGGTGCAGCGGTTAAGCGATGCGCCATTGCCCCGCGATGGCGGGTGCTGCCACCGGTGGTGCTTGTGCTACCCAGGTTGCTCCTCCCGAGCAACCCCTCGCGACCAAGCAATAACTTAGCTGCCACCTGCCACGGTGGTCAGCTTGCTCACAATACGTTGTGCAGGCTGTGATGACGCCACAAAGTCACGTGACCTAGGCTGCCCACGTTGGTAGTTTCTGCGTCTATTTCTCGCTCACTACACCGATAACGACGCCAGATTTTCTGCAGAAAAGGAGCGCCAACGCTACCGCGTTAGTATGCTACGCTTTAAGAATGAGCCATAAAGGGAAACAGGAAACTATATTTTGCTAATTAAAAGAGAGGGCATGTTTCGGCTTTGTCACTTCAGCGCCATTACCGGGAAAAGTTTTCGTGGAGTAGAGTCGCTGTGGCTTCTTCAGCAAGGCACAGTAAACCAGGGCAATGCCGACGGTCCTCAAAGCAGAAACCCTAGCAAAGAAAGAGCGGTGGCGAGATGTGAGGCTTCAGTCCGTTGACCAAAGCTTCGACAATGGTGCTTGTCTAGGTGTTGGCAGTTGCGGTCATTATTGCTGAGAATACAGGCCCCTCCACGCGTGGAGGACTGGTATAAGGTAAATTGGAGCGTGGTACGGACAGAGGGTGGGAAACGTAGCGCAACTTGTCATAAAAGCATCCACTAGTTAAGAGGGGTACTTTGCTCGCCACACTGGGGCTTTGCGCTCCTTCCCTTTGTTCAAATTTAGGCTCGGGAATAACGGATGTCAGCGTAGTTTGTGAAACACGAGTGCTTCAGTCGAATGGACCAGTAAAAGCTGGAGTTGCCCATTATCCTCAGCGGCACGTATTTCTCCCGGGGGAATGAATTTCGATGTGCTGTCGCGAAAATATAGTTATTTCCATATACTGCAGCCCCGACGCAGTCGTTGCGGATTGCCTTACTGGTTGAACGAATGATTTCCTAGTGGATAGAGCAAAATTTTGAATGAAATGCCGGTGATCGTTAATTCTTGACATACCACCAACAAGCATGTTATTCGCAAAAGAAAAAGCATTTGAAGTAGTTGCTATTAACACAAACAATAACCAAGGTTCCGTGGAATGAAAAACAAATTTTCTGGACCAAATTTCTTCCCACTCTGCGAAACAGTTTTCACAAAATGAGAAAAGGAGGAGTCGTTGCACGTTGGCTTGGATTCATGCGTTTTAGCGCCGTTTTCTTGACACAACTGCCTCGCACTGGCGAATGGCGAATAAGAGCATGTGGGGTCAAAATTTATATCCAAGCTCTATGTCGAACTAAGCATGCGGCGTACATTCGGAATGTCCCGAATTCACGACACTCTCCATTAATGGGCTGGTGGTGGTGGTGGTGGTGAAAATATTTATTACGAATGAACAGGAGGTATGTTTGGATCAGCCCGTAAGGGACCGATCCTTACAAACACTAGGTGGAGGTCCCTAGTATGGGACCCCAGTGGCGGTTGCCGCCGCCCGGGCGCGCCCGACTAAGGCTTGTTGGGCCTGTAAGTCGTGGCAGCCGAGCAGGGTCGCCTCCCAGTCCTCCCGGGTTGGGTTGGGGATGGGGGGAATAGCGGGGTTGGAAGGGCAGGCCCACACCATGTGATAGGTGTCAGATGACACCGCACTACAGTGTGGGCAGCTGCCGCTAAAGGAGGGGTCAAAATGTTTTAGCGCTGCCGGGCACAGCAATGTATTGGTGAGAAGGCGGAGAAGGAGCCGCTCATCCGCCTTCTTCAGGCCTTTACATGGGCTAGGGTAAAGGCGATGACAATTTTGATAATATGTTGTAATATCTTTGAATGTATTAAATTGCTTTTAAATAGAATACACAGAAAGTGGAAAGAATTTTCATGTGATGGCTGTCCTCAAAACTTTTAAATGTCGCTCCGTTTTTCTTGCTTTTTCCTTCTGTGATTGGCCCACTGTCTCAACGGGATGGGTCACATGTTAACAACTTATATTTATATTACCTGGGAAAATGGTAAAGATATCAGCGCCTGCGCAACAAATTACCACGTCGTTTCGAATTTCACGAGCGGTTGTACAAACAAAACTTTAAAAAAAGTATATAACAATAAATAGATGGAAAATTTAAGCCATGTGGTTTTGTGCACGAATTACTCTGGAAGGCACAAAGCTCGTGGTAATTGACAGGTGACCGTTAACAAGCTATGCATTCTTGTGCATGACTTACTTCAGAATACACAAAGCCTGTGTTAATTGACAGGTAATGGTTAACTTCACAAGAACTGCACAGTAAAGACTGTGACACAACCTAGGAGGCACTACACAAGATGGACTACAAAAGGCCAGGCAGACAACACAAAACATGCCCAGAATACGACAAGACTACAGAGTACAAACATTTTCTGTCTTAGGATCCTGTAGCACACCTTAACCGGAAAGTGAACAGAACAAAATTATACATAAAAAACCAACTGTAATCACAGCACATGTAACGGCAGAAAACATGACCTGAAACATTTTGTCCCTTTTCGGGGCGTTCTCACGCAATGACAGAGAAGTCATTTCATTAGCGAGGAGATTTAAGCAGAAAACGTCTGCAGAGAGATACGGCTATCCTCTATCATAGACCTTAATCTGTGCCGACATGAAACTCCTTCGTCGCGAAACCTCGGCGCTTGCAAGTAGCTGCTGGGACAGAAAGTCCCGAAGCAGACGCTTGTTCAACACACTCGGACACCGACACATACGCAGGTAGAGAGAAAGAGAGGCGCATGTTTGTTTTTGAAGGCCGGCACTTGGCGTGACACCGAGTCGAGGGCCCCGCCACTGCACTGTCTGCGTCGAATGCCGTCGGGCTCTGACGACGCGTGTCGCCGACGTGCGCCGTCAGCGCGTTCCTGGGTAGCGTCCTTTCCGCGTGCCTGCCTGGCCACATTTTAACGCGGCATAGAACTCGCGCTGCTGGCGTCATTGTTTTTGTGTGCTCTCTGCGTGCAAGCTCACAAGGTTTTCGAACGCCGGGTGTCGAATAAAAACAGTTTCATTACAAAAATCCCTCCAATATGACTAACTGCCAATCCTGTATCTCACAAATCAATTAACTCATTTGCTAATCTGAATAGCTGTTGTTTCGTGTTGGTTGTCTTGACTCGCTCTAACTAAGAACAGTATATAAAGCTTTTTATTTAGGCTACCGCGTTGGCTCTCTGGTTATGGCGCTCGGCTGTTGAACCGAAAGACGCGGGTTCGATCCCGGCCGTGGCGGTCAAATTTCGAAGGAGACGAAATTGTAGAGTCGCTTGTACCGTGCGATGTGAGTGCACGTTAAAGAACTCCAAAGAGCCCTTCACTACGGCGTCCACCATAGCATGAGTCGCTTTGGGACGTTAAACCCCACAAACCATAGACCAACGTTATTTATTTACTATATACATATTGCGAACCCTCATTTTAGGGCCATGACTGAAAAGGAATGATTTGAAGAAAAAACAACCACAGGTTAACGATTTCAAAAATTTTTATTTTTAAGACAAATGATCGAATCTATAACAAACATATATAGGTTTAAAATATCACCATGCTGAAGCTTACGGCACGGAAAACAAGAATACGTGCAGAATATATTATAATGTGCCACACAAGCTAGCCCATGTTGAAATTTTATTTAACGACATTTTGGTAATGCTGTAATACCGAAACGCCTCTACGACATATCTATAGGCCGTTCATTCCATAGCTGCATACATCAGGAAGGAAATCTCAACGAAAGACGTCCGTGCGCGTAAAGTATTGTTCGACCGTTGTTTAATCGGATAAGAAGTGTGGCTGAAGGATGTAAGTACGCCTTGTTATAAGTTTTATTTCTTCTTGAATATTCTCGCATAATACTTTCAATCTCTATTTCCTCCTGCCAGATGCCAGCTGGTCCAGTACACGACAGCAGCACTTCAGTGACCGAGTCAGTCGTCCTGCATTTGTCACAGATAAACCGCGCCGGAAGTCTTTGGATCCTCTACTGATCACCTTGCAACACCATCCACTGCTAATTTCGGCAGCTTAGGCATATTCCACAGCTGATCGTATGAATACTTTGTAGGCCATTAACAGCACAACCTTTTTTACTTTTTCCTGCTTTACTTGATTTTTCTTCAATTGCCGATGATACCATTTCCACATACATATTCGTCAACTGAAGCCGCGTGCAGTTGTCACCCTTACATATTTAAACTTGCATATATTTCTCAATAAGTCGTTGTTAATGGAGTATTGGGCCAAAAAGTCCTCTTTTGTTCAGGTAATATGTGCAAAAACTGTTCAGCATAGTTAATTTTCATTTCCTATTTCTGATAACAGCTAACAACAGCGTTAAGGCAGTGGTCAGTTCCAATATGGTCACCAATAGAAGCGGTAGAGACGCATTGTGGAAGCCCTGTTTCTCCCGCGATTCTATCGGGCGATGGCGCCCTGTTGGGCGAGTGTTCATTAGCTCCCTCATGGGGGAAGCGAAAGCAGCGATGATAATGCCACATGGACGATTACGTGTATTTATGCGTGGCAGGTGAGATAATCTTCTAATTCCGAGCAGTGAAGCGAGCTTACGCACATGCCGCCTTCCCGCGGTAGATGCCCGGGTATGGCTTCGCCCGAAGAATGCCCCGTTCTGCAAGTCATTTTGTAAGGCGCCATTAACGGCGATGTCAGTCGCTCGCTGCCTAATTCATACCCCTGTCCAAGCCGGTAAGTCGCAAGCACTTTGTACGTAGCTGCCTTCTTCCGAGGATCACCTTGTTAGTGTTTTATAGCTAGCTGGCTCCCTCTGTTTATCATTAGCATGAGCAATAAATAGCATATGAGTGTACACGTGTTGTGATTCTCCCTTTGTTCCCTCGAGCACAGACTCGCCCGCGTTTAGCGAGCGATAATGCTACCTCCACCTTAGCCGGGTGGAAGACCACCCCATATCGCCACAATGACAACCCAACGTGTGGCAAGCTCTAGGGATGAGAGGCGCCAGCGTGTGGACTCCAGGTAAAAGCCTCTGCCTCCCTCCTTTGTTGCCGGCATCTTGCTCCGTCAGCCGTCAGAACTATCCAAACGGAAGGAAATGTATGCGGAAGCCGGAAGGGTGGCCCGATTTTGCTTGAGCGTACTGGCAAATATTCTCTGTCCTCTCTCTCTTTGACTCTGGGAGCCGTCTGCCGTTATCTGCTGACTTGTATTGGAGCCATGATAGCGCGAACAGCACCGCGGGGCGCTTGTTCTAGCTATTGCCTTTGGCGCTTTGCTGGCACCGGCAAATAACTGAGCAAGTAGGCCTAAGGCTCTTTCGAGGTCCCTGTCGCACTGGGCGGATGCAGTTGTACCGTAGCACGCAGCATGCGTGAGCCTGTTTGCTAACTTTATTAACCTCACTAGAGCCGAGAAGCCTCGTTCGACTACAGAAAGCTGACTCTGTCCAAACGAACTTGGTAATATTGGACTTAGAAGCGAATTAAAAATTTCGCGGAACCAAAGGCGCTGTATAGTTCAAGTGGGCTTTCCATTACTCTGCTGAAAAGCGACATAGAATGCTCGTTCCACCTGTTATTAAAAGTGTGTTTATAACGAGTCAAACGACCAATTACAGAACGCGTGGCCGGAAAACTAAGGGACCAACATTAACAAATGCTCCGCGGTCGTCTTTTAGAATTCAAAGACTGCGCAATACTTGAATGTAAAGCTTTGCAATTCTTTAAAATGCACGCGCGAGCATCGACCGTCGAGTCAATAAGAGCCGCATCGCGGAGCACAGCGGCAAAATGTGCGAGAATACTCGCGTGTGCGCAATGAACAGTCTGCTGCAGGTGCCCTCTGCTAAGCTTTCACGAATAACCGACCGAACACCAATTGATTTTAAATCCGTTATCGCCTGCTCTTATATTTTCTGCTCTCCGAAAAGGCAGGACCTCGTTCCCTTCTGTAGCAAAAAAAAAAAAAAAGTGTTAAGTGATAACCCAAATGATCCATTGGATGCTACAATGGCACCACTTGGCCTTTTAATTATGACTTGATGGCAGCATTCACAACAACAACAAAAAAAAAAGAAAGCGATAACGTCTTCAAAAAAAAAAAAAAACGGGGGTTGGGTTCATTTCCCAGAACAGCAAAGCAGAAGAGGCTTGCACCGGGCTGTTCTTTGCTTGCAGGCGCGTGGTGTCTCAGTGATTAAGGCACTCGGCTATTGAGCCGGAGTTCCAGGGTTCGGACCCGGCCACGGTGGTGGTGAAAAGGATTTATTTTATGTATATACAAAGGAGGGCTTCCCCCGGAGGCAAGCCTCCTTACATACTAGGTCGGCCGCGTTTCGATGATTTCAATGCACGTGAATGATCCACAGGTTGTAAATTATTCCGCAGACCTCAACTACGGCACCTCTTTCTTTCTTTCTTTCTTTCTTTCTTTCTTTCTTTCTTTCTTTCTTTCTTTCTTTCTTTCTTTCTTTCTTTCTTTCTTTCTTTCTTTCTTTCTTTCTTTCTTTCTTTCTTTCTTTCTTTCTTCCTTTCTTTCTTTCTTTCTTTCTTTCTTTCTTCCTTTCTTGCTTTCTTTCTTTCTTTCTTTCTTTTTTCCTTTCTTTCTTTCTTTCTTTCTTTCTTTCCTTCTTTCTTTCTTTCTTTCTTTCTTTCTTCCTTCCTTTCTTTCTTTCTTTCTTTCTTTCTACCTTCCTTCCTTCCTTTCTCTCTTTCTTTCTTTCTTACTTTCTTCCTTTCTTTCTTTCTTTCTTTCTTTCTTTCATTCTTTCTTTCTTTCTTCCTTTCTCTCTTTCTCTCTTTCTCTCTTTTTTTCTTTCTTTCTTTCTTTCACTCCCACTTTCCCGTTTTCCTTACGGCGCGGTTCTGGTGTCCACCGAAATATGAGACAATTACTGCACCATTTCAAAAACCAACTTTCATTTTTTTATTCTTGGCCATTTTGCCGCTGTGCTAAGTCATACGGCACCTGTCGACTCAACGGCCGACTCGCGCGCATTCATGTAAAAAAACGTGGAACTTTGTACTAACAACCACCAATGAAAGGCGAAAAATAAAACTGAGATGCGAACACGAAAAAGCATCACATTAAACGCTGGAGAGGAAACAAAAGCGACATTGATCGGCGCTTCTAAAGGTCAGTCTGTGCCTTCGAAGTTAAATAACCCGTCCTTGTACAGAGCTTCACCCGGCTAGGATCTTCTGATTTTGCTCTTCGCGTTTTATTCGTTCTTGATCGTACATTTTCATGCACGATGTTATCGGAGAAGACAGCTATAAATGGGGTCTGCACGAGCCGAAGCAAAATATTGATATGAATGACGACGATGACCATTACAAGGATTCTGCCGTAATGGTTCGCGACTCATTCCCGCGCTGACTTTCCTTTCGTCTGCTTCGTCGTAGCTCGTGAATACGGTACTAGTATTTTTATTTTAGTTCCAGAGCGTGTAACGTTTTCTGTAATCGAAATCGCTGCCAGTGTTTTTGATGAAACTTTTACTTGCCGCTCTTGTGAAAACTCTCCTATAATAATGGCGCTGCTGATATTGGCGTCAGCGTAATTTCTAAGTCGTGTGCAATGGTAAGCTAAATATCCGTGCTGACGAGTGCGATATTTTCATCGCGTGCCCGTACCCTCAGCGAAATTGAACGCAGGAACTTCGCGCTGAGAACGCGGACAACTGTTGCTGCGGCAACACTTGTCGTCTTCGTTTCTTTAAAAAAATTTTTTGTAAAAACAAATGATGACACCTCTTTTGTGCTGACTTGGCACTTCGTACATTTCTGATGCCGTCTTCGTTTGAGAAAACCGCTGCACCCACGCTCCATCCGCTTGAAAGCTGCGAATTCATTACCCGGATGCAAAGCTGAAGTCAGGCAGGTGATTTGGCGCATTCAATCTTTCTCTCGTTGCAATGGACAGCTCCACAGAACACGTACGAGGAAGAGACACGCATACGCGGATGCCAAAATGACAACTACGCATGACGCTCGTTTCTTGCTTTTCCGGGTTCTCTTTCAGTGCTTGATGAAATACAAGACCTGTCTCCCGACCAACACTACCCTGGATTGCCTTCTGATGGTTTGCTTTGCTTTATTCTTACCAGAGCCTACAGCATGACTTTCTGAGGACTTGGGTATTCCGAGAGCACCCAGTTGAGTCGATTCTGTTTCAAGTTGAACGAAATGGTATTCGCACCAATAGCGTTATATCCTTGGTAAGTGGGAAATTAGTATTATGATGAAATGACTGGTATTACTATCACGCATACATTAGGAGGTGGATGAAACTGACGATAACTCCAGGCATCCTGCCAACATTGATGGTGGAAGCTTAATGAAGATTAATATCGCTTACGCTAACTGGAAATGCACACAGTCACGTTCACGTACCGCTAAGAGTTTCACGTATTGCGTCCGATTACCCCTGAAAACGAGCCTGGCCTTTACGTGTGCCTCATGGGAATGGCAGACAGCGCTCTCTCGCCTTACCTCAAGGAGAATATTTTGGGGTCGCTCGTTTGTCATTGTCACTTCTCCAGAACGCGGCTTCGCCTGCCGATAACCGCAGTAAGAATTGGGGAACCCCTTAATCTTTTACAGAAACACACACACGCAAAAAAAGGAGACAGAAGGGGAGGAGGATTCCGGCCTTTCCCATCGTCGGGAACGCACGAAGCGGTGCGCTGTTCCAATCACCCGGATAAACGCTGGTGGGAGTGGCTTACTTGTGACGGTGTAGGCGGCACTATTTTTCCGTTGTTTTGGGGGGGGGGGGGGGGGGGGGGGCTCAGCGAATTTTGTTTTCATATTCAACATCGTATTTTCAATTTACACGTCACATGTCATGTTTGGTCTCGGACCGGTTTAACGTCCCAAAGCCACTCAGGCTATGAGGGACGCCGTAGGGAAGGGCTCCAGAAATTCCGATCGCCTGGGATTCTTTAGCGAGCACTGACGTCGCACAGTACACGGTCCTCTAGAATTCCACCTCCATCGAAATTGGACCACCGTCGCCGGGATCGAACTCGCGTCTTTCGGGTCAGCAGCCGAGTGCCATAACCACTGCGCCACTGCGGCGGCCACAGTTCCCATGTAGATCATTGTTAACCGCATCAGTAAATTAAATATGAGACAAAATGGAGCAGCCACACATCATGTAATAATTGACAAGATAAGATAGTTTTTGATTTTAAAAAAAATTGAATAAAATTATCTGGTTGGTTTGTGGGGTTTAACGTCCCAAAGCGACTGAGGCTATGAGAGACGCCGTAGTGGAGGGCTCCGGAAATTTCGACCACCTGGGGTTCTTTAACGCGCACTGACATCGCAATGTACACGGGCCTCGAATTTCTCCTCCAAAGAAATTCAACCGCCGCGGCCGGGATCGAACCCGCGTCTTTCGGACCAGCAGCCGAGCACCATAGCCACTGAGCCACCGCGGCGGCTAATAAAATTATCTCTTGGAACAAAACTTTTACTGCTGCTTAGCAAAAGCGGTACGCAAATGTCAGCCTTGCTGGTGCGGCACTGGTGGTGCTTTCTAGTGCACTGCCTCCTACTGGCGACTCTGGAAATGACGCACGTCTTAATAGCGCGCCGGCGCTTTTTCGCACAAATCGGTACACTGTGAGAAGGCTCATTAACATCACCTTTTATTTGCTTGCATTGAACACAATAACGGGCGCTTCTACACGCACTTCAATGTTTAGTAAACATGAGGAGAATAGGCCCACCGAGAGAGACGTTCATATTTATGGACCTGTTCGGCGTTTTTGCAATTTATTCCTTGACGTGAGCTCAGACGTGCGCTGCCTGTGAACTCATACTGCATTTTTCTGCTCCTGCAGTAAATATTAGAACAGTGTATTGCCTAATTTTATGCTTTTCACCGTATCCGTCTTATTGCTTTATTTTACAGTTTCATTATTTTTTTTTTAATGTAGCTGTCTTGCAGGCTCCTAGATGAAAGCTCAGTTCTGAGAGCCAGCCGGGCATCTGTTTGGTGATCTCTCACTCCCCAAATTCTGGTTCTGCAAGACAGCGGCTCACATTACCCAGTCGTATCCAACCCTGAATTCCTAACAAGGTAACAGCGTCCAATACCTTTAAGTGACTTTTTCATTGTTCAGATTCCGTCACATATCTTGGTGCCCCTAAGACATTCATCTGAAATGTTTGAAAGTGCTTTTAGAGTTGTCATCCATACCCGTTCATGGTAAGGCAAGGCTTGTTTTTTTTACGCGGTCGGCATTCCCGTACTTCAGTGATGGTCAGAAAATTGTAAGCGGGCATGTTCAGCGTATAGAGCGGCATAACACTTACAAAATATATTAATACCGCCTATAGACAGTCTGCACACTTTCCATAGACTTTTGAAAAAAAAAAGTTTTTAGACCTTTTATAGACAATACAAATCCTCTCAGCAGCCTATAGACAATCCGTAGATATGGCATACACTTTTAGTACACTCTTTCTATAGATAGTCTATAGAATATGAAAAAAAAGAAGGAAATATCTGGTTTATGGTTTATCTCCAGAATTTCGGGCCTCTAGAACTTCTCCTCCATTGAAATTTAACTGCCGTGGCCGTAGGGAAATCTCGATAGGAAGGCAATGGAGTCTATAAGAAGTCTATGGAAGTTTTTTTTAACTATTTTTATAGAAGAAGACACTCAAAGTTCTTTGTAAAAGCAGAGTCAAATGAGCAAAATGGTCTGTAGTATAAGTGGAAACACTTACCTGCAAGGTTACAAACTTGTTGCCCCGTCCACAATCGTCTCCACCGCCCACCACTACCAGTGCTAGAAAAATATGGCTGACTTTGATGCTTGCCAGATGTATCGCTGCACTCCGTTCGACGTCACCAGCGGTTCAAAAATCGTACGCACTATATACTTAGCCCGACGGGAGCCGCCTGTATTTTGTTTTCTTAAATAAGTAGAGTTTCACAAGAAATTACATATACGTCTTCTTAGGCACGTGTGACTCCTATCAGGTGGTCGTGCTCGCTTCCAGTTGCAGCAAAAACAATCTCAGCCCTAACTTTCTGTCTCGTTTCCGTGCAGTCATCTGTACCAGAGGCTCATGCGACACGTGCTCTCATTCCCTCGTATGCAACGACAGCCTCCGGCTGCGTTCATCTGTTCGCATCCATTTGGTCGCTGATGACCGCGAAGTTTTCCTGGAGAAACCTTGCTGCGACTACCGCGTCGACTCCTCGATCAAAGCTGAACGCCCTTTTCCGCATGATCTGAGGGAAGGGTGTTTCTAGTGACGACTGGAAAAAAATAGCAAGTGAATAAATCATCCTGCTAAAGAATGTAATCACGTGCTTCAGCTATACAGAGTGTTTCCACATCTGCATCCTATTCAATATGTTTGCAGAAGTAAAATTGAGTCATAGATGTTGAGACGAGGCTGGAAAGAATATTTATCGCCTTACACTCAGTGACTACTACACAGCATTGACATGACAAAAGCGACGTATTGCCGCAGTTTATTGTTGCTTACAACTCACCGTAAACTCTTCGAAGTGCGACATAATGACTGTAATAAAGTTCACAATCCTGCAGGTGCTGCAGTTATCATCTTGGAACATTTGGATATAAAGGAACCCTGAAATGATTCCGATGGGCATATTCAAGCGCAACAGATCTGTAGAGATAGTCTTTGTGGGTATTCGAGTCAAAATGGAAACCTCTGCGTGGGACCTATAATTTATAAATAATTTTTACAAAATCCCTGCTCGCAGTAGAGCTCGCAACCGATTAGGGCGACACACCTCACCGCGCGTCCCCCGCCCCGATGACGTCAGAGGGCAGAAGAGCCAGCCTTCAAGCTCGCTTGTCTGAATTTCTAAATTACAGGGTCCACGCAGAGCTTTCCAATTTGACTCGAATACCCACAGAGACCACCTATACAGATCTGTTGCACTAGAATATGTCCATCGAAATCGTTTCATGGTCTCTTTAAGGTTCGGAAACTCGACATGCAAAAACTTGTGAGGACACTTAGGCTCCCCCTTTAAGGTATGACGCGATAACGTAATGAGTCCCTTCAGGGGCCTGGGGTCCTCTTTGCGTATCACTTCACAGACAAGGTCATTCTCTATACGTTATATTCATAGATCGCGGAGAGCCCTCATACATGTCTTCCCGCAGTGGTACAGCGCCACTGTACCTCTGCCCCGGGAGGTGGCTGTTTCAAACACAGCCACCGATGGGGTTGGTGAAACCCAGGTTGCTCTCCCAACGCAACCTCTCACGACCAATCACCAATCACCGAAAGACGTACGCTGCGTTGTGCCTCGGACCGCCTCGATCTTCGCCCTTTAGGAGATGATAACATCCTGGAGACGCGACCGCAGCAATCGACTGCCACCAGGGCCTACAAGGCTCTGTTCAGCTTCTTGAGATCGACTGGCTTGAGGGACCAGTTGTGATGTGCCCCTCGCACCTCTCTCCCTTTCCCCTTTTCAATTCCCTCACCTCTCTTCCCCAGTGCAGGGTAGCCAACCGGAATACTCTTCTGGTTAACATTCCTGCCTTCCCTTTTCCTCTTTATCTCTCTCTCTAACTGCCACTTGTCACGGTGAGCAGGTTATAGTGATGTCACAAGGTAACGTAAGGTAAGTGACAGGTGCCGCTTGCTTTTGCGCTCAGAACGCCGATGGGCAGGTTGCCATCTGCCATGGTGGGTAGGTTGCGGTGACGTCACATGGTCACGTGTGCTAGGTGGCAAATGGGCAACCTGCTTTCGCGCTCACAACGCCGACGCCAGATTTTCTGCACAAACGGAGCCTTAAAGTTAATCGCGTTGAACAGGCGCGTTTCATCTCAGCTTACAGATGTCATAAGTAGAATTAGTAACCTTATTGCAGTAGCAGTAGTTATTTATAACGAGGTAAGGTACGTAAGAATATAGTGTAACGGTGAGTATTTCTTAACTGACCTGATTGTTCAACTAAACGGTCGTTTAATAACGGCAGCGGCTACAGTTAAAATACTTGCAACTGAAGTGCATTCGGGACTGTGTGTGTGTGTGTGTGTGTGTGTGTGTGTGTGTGTGTGTGCGTGTGTGCGTGTGTGCGTGCGTGTGTGCGTGCGTGCGTGCGTGTGTGTGTGTGTGTGTGTGTGTGTGTGTGTGTGTGTGTGTGTGTGTGTGTGTGTGTGTGTGTGTGTGTGTGTGTGTGTGAGAGAGAGAGAGACTTTGTGGTCATTGTCGCAAGCGCAGAAACAAAAGCCCCCCCCCCCCCCCCATTCCTCCCGAACTAACCCCTTCATGTGCCATATGCGGCTACACTGTCCCCGCAGACTTCCTAATCTCATCTACCCATCTGCCTCTCTAACATCCTCTATGCTTTCCCTTTCTTGGTGTCCACACCCTTAGCTTGAGGGACTATATAGGTTATCATGCCTTCGCATTAGATGCCCTGCTTACGAACATATCTTCTTGATTTCGGCTAGGCCGCCATTAACTCACGTTTTTTTCCCTGGCCCTCTCTGCTCTCTTCCCGTCTCCCAACTCTCGCCAGTTTCCTTACCATAGCTCACCGCGCTGCCCACAACTTAATTTCCATACTTCACGATTGACTCCATGCTTCTCCTCATCTTCGAATATTCGCATTGCGAATATTCGCAAAGACACTCTTTCGCACTCTGTTTTAATAGACCGCTGAAACAATTGGCCCTGCATCAGAAACTCGGTAGCTAAGGCGCGCAACGAATTGGCAGCGGTTTCCGCATTCCTACCTTTTCACCGACTGTAGGGCCGCCGCAAAAGCTCGCCTCTATCGCCATGGGCTCTGCGCTCACAGCTGAGGTCACTTTTTTTTTTGTGCGCATGTTTCGCGTCGCGTTGACGTCGCCGCGCGCTCAGCAGTCGGCGGGCGCAGGCTAACGTTTGTCACGGCGCGTCACTCAGGATAACTGCACGTGGCGCGCGAGACGAACAGGATTTCCTCATCGCTGGCTTTGCTCGTTTGGAAAGCTCCCTGTGGCGGAGCAGAGAGCGCGAAGCTCGTCTCATGTATTTGTATGCAGTGCAAGCTCTCAGTTCAGGATCCGCTATTGCAACGCCTACACTTGTCTTTAATTGAAGACCATTTGCAGATTACCGTAGACTAAAATTCAACGTACGTGCACGCACATCATGTACCGGGTAGAGACACTATGTTCACTTTAGCGTAGAAAAAAAAACTTTGGCGGCGCTCAAGCTTGGCCTTCAAGAATAGAATGCGATAGCGTTATCGAGTCCCGTTCGTGTCGTCTGCTGAGTTACCTAATTACTAATCAGCATGCTGATAATTACTCACGTAGGCATCAGCACGTATCTCTAAGACACTTCACCAAGTGAAAAACAAAACGCATTCTCTAGGTCTGCCTTTATTGAACTTGAACCACAAGGCCTTCAAAAAAAAAAGCTTTCGTGGCCTAGGGACAGCGTTCCCCTCTCGCAGCCCGAATGTCCTGGGCTCGATTGCCACACAAAACAAAATTAACCCAAATTACTTTTCATCTCAAATTTATCAGTTATTTACTTTCGTCGGAATTCCATCGCCGACGCAGACATCGGCTTTTCCGCGACACGGGACACTTAACGTTATTGCGTTAAAAAGATTCAGGCCACGCGCATCAATATTTTCTCGGAACACGTGTAGGGTGTTCTTCTTGTGTACGGTGCTTGAAAAGCGCACTTCGCAACAAATAAAGCAGCACCTGGCTGCTGCGGCTGGTTTATCTTTGTCGAAACTTGCCAAAAAGAGCACCGACATTAATCTACGAATTAGATTGACTCAAGCCCCTCGGGTCAAACTCAAACCCCACTGTCTCATTGTTTGAAGGGCACCACTCCAGTGCTCTGCACAAGTATGGCGAGCACTGTAAATTTTTGTCACTGTTGCTCTGTTTCCGCTTCCTACCGCTCAAGAATAAAGCACGGTTAGGTCGTGCTGCTTCAGCCGACCTCTCTTGTTTTCTAAAAAAAAAAAAAAACGTAATGCTGTATTGTACGCTAGGAAGGCGTCCTTATGATATATTTTATCTTTTGAAACGTTCTGGTAGATGCACAACCCTGCCTAGTGCGACCATTCCGATCTGAGAGCTAGAAAACTAGAAGAAAAAGATCGAATTAGCGATTAGCGATAGCGTCAACAGGT
This sequence comes from Amblyomma mixtum, assembly GCF_055824585.1. Taxonomy (NCBI): domain Eukaryota; kingdom Metazoa; phylum Arthropoda; class Arachnida; order Ixodida; family Ixodidae; genus Amblyomma; species Amblyomma mixtum. The sequence continues at coordinate 50,425,451 of NC_143017.1, read as the reverse complement.
ACTATCAGTTAGCGCCCGTTCTTCAAAAAAACAAACAAAAAAAAAACGTTTACATGGAGTGTCGAAGGCAGAAAAGCTGGGCAAAAAGCTGCTTATTACTTGCCGTCAGAAAAAAGTGACGCACGTTTCGAGGGCAGCGCGGTAAAGAAAAGGCAGAGAGGAGGACGATGAAGAAACTTGAAGCCATTTTATTGCGGCCCAATATGACGCTCCCCGGCAATCAATTGCGTCACACTTGAAATTTGTTGCTGGTTACATTCCCAACAGATCAAGCGTCAGAGTATGAGTTCCGAAGGTTATTGAGAACAATTTTTTTTTAATTATTGTGACACATTACAGCAAAGAAAGCTACTATACATTTTATATCCTACGCATTTGTTGATTTGTGCATAAACTACTTTATGTTCACACGCTGTTTTCTCATCCGTCTGGAAAGTATGAAATTCTCTGCTCGACAGCTCTCCGAGCTTTGTAACTGTAACTTGAGCCGCCACTACCGTCTTGTAGCATTGCCTTCGCATTTGCTTCTTTGTATGCGCTTCCAGATCGAAGTCCGAGGCAGCGCAACAGGGACATATGGCGGGTATGGAAGAACTCCTCACCGACGTTTTCAATTTCCTTCACTGAATGTGAGGGCGCGTGTTGTAGAGGTGCAAGATGAGTTTTCTCCGAGATTGCTTATCGCAGAATGCACGAAGTATCTGGTGGAGCGCTTCGACACACACAAGCCTCATTTATCGTTTGCGCGAGTTTAAAGAAAGCACCCGCATCTCCGGTGACCGTCTTCATAGCGTTGGCATCTGATGGTTTACTTTTTTTGCTCCGTTTATCACTTCTTTATTTCCTTTTCGATTAGTGTGGTTGGTGTACTACTGAAATTTGAGGTTTTCTTTTCGACTCGAAATACTAAAGCGAAAGCTTTACTGGCCTAGCAGGACTCAAGGTCATCGGGAGACCATGTTTGACCTTCAAGCGGAGTAGGGGTGGGGAGGTGCCTGTCCCGCGACTAACCACGTGGCTGGCCGCTTCTGCAGCCGCGCGCCCGCCACCGCCGTTGCGCCGACCGTCGTCTTGCCAGCTTTGGTCACGTGATTAGTCACATGACTCCGTGCGCTTGGAAAGGCGGAGGTGCCGCGCTCGAGTGCGCGCCTGCCATTTTCTAGCTATGGACGAAGCGAGTCGGTTGGAGCCGACGCCTCCTCGCAGGCGGCGGGCCGAGTCTGATCATCCGGCTGACATTGCCAACCATGCGAGCGATTTAGCAAATAGAAGCGAGCGGAAACGTGTCAAGCTGGCGGCAGAGACCGACGAAGAGCGGGAGCTTCAAAAGCAATGGAAAGGAGCATAATTGGTCCTCTGGGACAGTGGACACCTCAGTTTAAGCTACGTGGCAGTAGTGACAGATATGAGCTTCATGGGTTGGCATTGACAGCGTTGTGGTAGGAATGCGGTACTGAAGCTATAGGCCATCGGCGTTCATTGGCGTTGGCGTTGACACCGTTCTAGACTCCGATGATCTTGAGGAAAGGAAGGATAACTGGCTCCCTGTGTCTCTGGACGCCTCAATCGCCCTTTGAGGAGCGTGGCGGTGGTGAGAGAGAGATGTGGGCTGCATGCGTTAGCCCTGACAACGTTGCGGCACACACGCGGCACTGCAGCAGTAGGCCGCAGCGTGATTTCATGCTGGTTATGCAAACGTGACTTTCGGTTGCATAACCAGGGCTAGCTTAGCTAAGCCACAGTCATTTTTGAAAACATATCTTGTCACCAGTCACAGTACAGAAAAGGAAATCGTCTCATTTCCTTTTATTTTTGTGGTTTTTTATTGCGAAAGCAGTACTACTCCCAAGAACGGCCTTTCGCGTAGCGGCGGCCACTTGGCACGTTTGACCTTTAGAATGACCCCTGACGTCATACCATGCCTAGTGACGTCACAGCGCGACGTCATACCAGGAGCGAGGGACGGGCTACCAACTCGGCTCGTCGGGTAACGGCGGCCGCTTGGCATGGCGCGCCGTGTTCTTCCCACTAGAGGCGCTGCATATGCAGTATAAAACACCTGCTTTCGCAACATACCAGGCTTAACGAAAGCTAAGCCCCCGCTAGTTTTTTTGTGCAGGCAGTTTCGTGGCGAACTTTTTGCTCTCCGGTCGACAATCTCGGTGCACACCAGAGCTCCTAAGGAGTTCAATACTCTCCTGCATTGTGTTGCACCCTACTTCAGGTGCTTGCTCAGTTTTATCTCATCTACCTCGCCTTTATTTGGCAAGTAAATCAAGAGGCTACCTCTTGGCTACCACTGCGTCTGTCAGAGGAAGACCACCCAAAAGCGAACCATTATCTAAGTGCTTATAGCTTATCTTATAACAGCGCTCGCGCTTATGACCCTATCGTGATACGCAGGCTGTAGTACCTGGGGTATTTAGCTGGCTGCAACTTCCTTGATAAGAAATTTGAAGAGGTAACGTTGACGAAGCGAGTCGTCATCGACGACCGTTTTGTTCTGTGTACGGCAGAACAAACGACGCAGCATAATGATGCCAAATGACACTTGGTCGATGCAAAAAGAATTGCACCATGGCCCGAGAAACATTCAATGTTCGTTCTTTCACATTTTCGTACAAAAAATAGTTGTTCACATATTGCACAACTAAATAGGTTTTTTGTTCAAATCCATCGTTTCTACGAAATTTTCTTGAATATGCAAGAGCAACAAAAATGCACACTGAGTTTCAGTTGACCTATATTAGAGGAACAGGGTTTTTGCATGCCATGTGGAACACATTGCTTAATATTTAAGCAACCTGAAACTATACGTTACCGTTTTTTACATTGCTGGAAGGCACTGGTCTTCTCGGATGTTCTCCAGAAAACAATCCCGGAAGTGTATTTTTCTTTTATTCATGAGGTATTCGGTGCTTGGCGAAAGAAAAAGACGAGAGACTCCCATTTGACGTTATTATGCTGACCGGCCTCCAGTGCTTATGGCGACCTCGCATGGTTGCTTTATATTGCGATTCGGACGCGAGGTCAACGCTGCGGTATTTCTTTGTATCCTGTTTTGTTGAATAAGTGAAAGCAGTAAAGTTTGTCGCAATGGCTGTTTTAAAACTGCAATGTCGGCCCCATAACAAATCTAAATTTTTCTATTTCTTTTTTTCTAGCCTACTGTTTTGTCACTCGTGCTCGCGCAAGTTCAATAATAAAAGAAAAAGTTTTAGTAAAGTTGTAAAATTTGGCAGATTTATTTATTTATTTGTTTATTTATTTATTTACAGAATAGATGCGTCGCCTCGGGGGAATTCTCGCAGGGAAAGAGTTTTATAACGATGTTGTAATTTTTCACAGTAATGAGCAAGAATGAACTAAAAGGTAGTTAACGTCAAGGTAAGACAATAAGGTAGCATTACAAGGGCAAAAGAAAGTTCCAAAATGAAAACAATATTTCACTCACAAATACAGTCGAGAATAAAAATAGTGATTACCGTAGATTGAAACACATTCTTCTGACATCAAGTCCCAGTCTTTCATTGTTTTTGTCAAGAATGATTTGCGTCAAAAACTGTTCGTTTTGGAGTCGCGTTCGCGCACTTTTCTGGACTGGTGGTGCCTAGTTGAGACATAAGTTGGCCCCTACAGGCAGTCGCACTTATGAATGCCTGTTTGATTATAGAAGATAGTATGGAACAATTTCAACCATAAATTTTTTTTTCTCGTGCTTAACGTTTCCTAGCCCAGCAAGGATTTTATCTCGATGGCACTTTGAAAATGGCTAAATCATCGCAAACGAAGCGTACAGCCTGTTTTTGGAATTTTTCTATGGATTGTTTCAAACAGTCCGGATATAGTACTAAATAATGCATGCGTAATCGATGATAGATCAGAGGTACAGAGGTAGACGCTGATTTGCAATTCCCACGAAAAAAAAAAAACATTTTACTTGTCTTAGATACTCACTGCTGACGTTTCATTTAAGTTTCTGCGTGAAATGAACGCCAATACTAGCTTTCTGACACACTTTTTATTGTCATGTTTTCAATTTTGTATTCTGTTTGAGGTTCGAGCTTTGTACTTGAAAAACAGGCGAGGCTATATTTATTATTATTGAGACTCACATTCCAGCGCAGACACGTCTATTTTTTAAAGGTCGTTTTCCAGGATTGCTACGTCTGACGGCGAGTTTATTTCTCTCTATGCAACGCAGCCATCTGCAAATAGTTTTATAAGGGACTGTATGGTGTCTACAATGTCATTAATAAAAATCAGAAATAACAATTGGCCCAGAACGCTGCCGGGGGGCACTCATTAAGATGCGGTAATATACCATGAGCTACAATCAATCAGAACCACATATTGTTTCTGCTCATTTAAGTAACTACGTATCCAGTCTTGGGTTTTATTCTGTATGTTCAAAGGTGCTACCTTGATACTTGTTGAGTGATGAGATACTGTGTGAAACGCTTTCTTGAAATCGAGGAATACTGCATCTGTATTTTTATTCTTGTCAAGGGAGTTACGACTAATGTGTGGCAATTAAACCAATTGTGTTTTGCATGAGCGACCTTTAGTAAAACCGGGCTGTGAAGTCGTAAAAAATTTAATGAATCTGAGGTATTTAAATCATTGACTGTACAATATATACTGAAAAATCGTGCAGGAAACTTTTTAAGGTGTAGCGGACTCGTGAAAATTATTCACTCTTTCCTCTGAAGTTTCCCGAGCAGAATAGGCGACAGATGTGTGCTTACAATGAGTGAGATTTCAGGTGTCCGCAGGATGCATGTCAAAGAGTGGCGCGTCGTCTGCAAGGGCTGCTCCATAGAACTTCCCAGAGAGAGCACATGTAGTTGTCGCTACTTTTAAAAAGTACAGAAGTCTTGGGACATGCTTCGACGGTACGCGATACAAGCGCCTCGTCGCGGCGAACACGGCATCACGGTGAGCGCCTAGTTCCGGAGCTCTCCTCGACGAGGCGCTCACATCCCAAACCACCGCGGCATCGAGGCACCCTGAAACCACCTTAAGAATGGGTTCAGAAAGGGTAGGCGCTTAGATGACAGCCTGTTCGTGTTGCCCAATGCATAGAAATACCTAAGGCTGAATGAAAACAGAGCTCTATATTTAGCCTTTCTGGACATAAGCGGTGCATACGACAACGTGAACAGCGAACTCCTGTGGAACATATTAAAAGATGTAGGTATCGGTCATGGGGTAATTGATTTTCTACAGGAAATCTACCGAAATAATAAAGTTGAAATTACATGCGAAGGGATAAAAAGTACCACAACTGTGGTGGTACACAAAGGATGAAGGCAAGGTCCTTTATCACCGCTGCTGTTCAAGCTTTATGTGATAAATATGGAAAGAAGGCTACAAGAAAGTAATCTAGGTTATAATCTCTCGTACAGATTAGGCGGAAATGTAGTTGAGCAGCGACTCCCGGTTTTAATCTATGCGGACGATATTTGTACTGTTAGCAGATAGCCAGGAAGATTTGCAAACTTTGGTTAATTGTTGTAGAGACGAAGGAGACGCTCTAGGTTTAAATTTTAGCGCAATTAAGTCAAGTGTGATGATTTTCAACGATACAACTGATCAGGTGCTTACAATACAAGGCCTCGAAATACCCAGAGTGGCCGAATACAAACACCTCGGGATATGGCTAAACGAAGGGCAAATTTAATATACACGGAAAAGCATGAACAGTCTCTCAATGCAAGGAGGAGGAGGAGGATATAGAAGAGGAAAGGCAGGGAGGTTAACCGAAATAATAATCGGTTTGCTACCCTACACGGGGGGAAGGGGGTGAGGGGATAAAAAAAAAAGAAAGAGAAAGGAGAGTAACAGAAAATTGAAGTCACTATAAAACGTCACTGTTCGTTAGTCACAGCCTATCGTGCAGGCCAGATGTTCTCAAGAAGCGGAGCAGTGCCTTGCAGGCCTTCTCCGCCGACGACCGCCGCGGCCAGGGGCCGAGAATCTTCATTTCCGTGAAAGGGCGTGTATCTAGGCGCTCCAGCGCACGGCTGAGAGACTGCCTTTCGGTGGTGTAGGCAGGGCAGTCACAAAGAATGTGGGTTATGGTCTCGTCTTGCCCGCAGATGGAACATGCAGGACTATCAGCCATACCGATTAAGAATGAGTAGTGATTGGTGAACGCTACACCAAGCCAGAGGCGACACAGCAAAGTTTCTTCTCGTCGTGGTAGGCCTGATGGTAGCCGGAGCTTCAGGTCTGGGTCCAAGGATTGTAAACGGGAATTGCAAAATTGGCCGGAATTCCACGCGGCAAGAGTGATGTCCCGCGCAAGTGCGCGAAGCCTGCTCGCTGCATCCGATCTCGAAATGGGGATCGATACAAAATCGCCGTCGTCGTGCGCAGTTCGCGCGACCTCATCCGCGCGGTGATTACCTGCTATGCCGCTGTGCCCCGGTAGCCATTGGTAGATAATGTCATGCCCTTTGTTGATGGCAGAGTGATGTAGCTGTCGAATTTCTGCGACCAGTTGTTCATGGGCTCCACGGCGAAGAGCAGCTTGTAAGGCTTGGAGGGCAGCTTTCGAATCGGTGAAAATAGACCACCGCTGAGGGCGCTGCTGACTGATGCATTCAATGGCGACACGAAAAGCGGTGAGTTCTGCACCCGTCGAAGAAGTGCGGTGACCTGTCCTAACTCTAATTTCTGTAGTGCTTGCGGGTATGACGACGGAGCCAGAAGAAGATATAGGGTTCACTGAGCCGTCGGTGTAAACGTGCACCCGGCATTATGGGGGCACAACAAATATGAAGTACTGAGAGGTATTTGGAAAGGAATAATGGTGCCGGGGCTTACGTTCGGGAATGCAGTTCTGTGCTTAAGGGCAGAAGCTCAGTCGAGATTAGACGTAAATCAGAGAGCTGTTGGAAGATTAGCACTAGGTGCCCACGGCAAAACCACAAACGAGGCAGTACAAGGGGATATGGGCTCGGCATCGTTCGAAGCCCGGGAGGCTAAGAGTAAAATACTATATGAAGAACGCCTGAAGAAACTGGACGGTAACGGGGGGGCAGCTAAGGTATTTAAATACTTATACAGAAAGAGCGTTGACTCACAGTGGCGGAAAAGAACTAGGAAACTAACCCGTAAGTATGCCGGACACGAGGACGAAGAAAGAAAGAGCATTAAACGACGGGTTAAAAACGAGGAAGTTAAAAATTGGATTAATTCAATGGAAAAGAAGCACAGTGTAGAACTATATCGATACTGGAAAAGGCAAATCAGGAAAGAAATTTTCTATGATAACTGAAGAGGCAGTGCCCTACTCTTTGAAGCTAGGTCAGGGTGCCTTAGAACGCGCAGCTACAAAAAAAATTCAACGAAGATGATGTGGTAGATCTGTAGAAACAATTGAAGACTCATATTTAAATGTGATGGTATCCATCTTGATGTCGATGTAGGCACAGTCATTCTTCCTGAGTTCCTAGGGTTTAAAGATAACAATGGTCATGTAAACAAATCTGCAGTGGAAGTTAGCAAAATTCAGGGGGGGCGCTTTGTTGACCTAAAGTGCGGTGAGTCGGTAGCGTTAAGCGCGGTGGTGCTGCTTGTGTCACTGATGTGTGGTTAAGATGTTAAGCTTCGCCTCTAAGAGTGGAACGCGACAGCGTCTTGCAACGCTGCCAGGGAGTCCACAGAACGTCATCGCCCGTTCGGTTCTACGCCTTGCTCGCCCGTAAATTGGTTTTTGAGGAAATAAAATGTATTTGCCTTGCATATCTCGGTGGACACCTGAACCTAGCCGTAACGGGAAGGGAGGAAGATGGGAGTGAACAAAGGGGGGGGGGGGCAGTTAGCACATCTGTTTTCCATTCCTTCCCCTTTCTCCTATCCCCCGTGCGCATGCTCCGTGACAAGAGGTGCACAAAGGCGGAGATTCTTTAATGTATATGTGCACCTAAGTTCTATTTCTCTTAGTCGGGTGAATATGCGAACAGTGAGCTCATCGTGCCTGAATACTAAAAAAAAAAACAAATAAACAAAAGGAACTTGGAACTATCCCAACTACTAGGAGACATTTATTTGATTCAACGTGTGTATTCAACATGCACTCAGCTGGTCGAGACGATCCATGATTTTGCAACAGCAATCAACGAAGGCTTGGCGGCACAGCAGCAATGGCCACGTCCGCTCACCTGCGTCGCCTCTTTGTTGCACAGGTACTGGTGCTTGCTCTTGGGCCGCTAGGTCCAATTGAGGGTATCAACGCCGGCATCGAGGAGGTCGTGGGCGCCCCGGTCCTTCCTGCGCCGCCGCCTGTACGTGTCGTCGCTCGGATCCACTTCCAAGCCCGCCTACAATCGCCTGACCCAGCTCAACACTCCCAGTGCCCTCGGCCCCCCCCCCCCCCCCCCCCCAGCTTTCCGTGTGGCCTGTCTTGGACCGTTGCATCAGCAACGACTCGGCTATCTGGCTGAATGTGGCGCATGCGCGCCTTGGACCACTCCCTCTCTGCATCGATCATCGGCATACGTGCTACTACGTCACCAACCCGTGAATGGCATAAAAAGACCACTCCACTTCCCGCCGCCTTTTATGGGCTTGGCGGCACAGCAGCAATGGCCACGTCCGCTCACCTGCGAAGCCTCTTTGTTGCACAGGTAAATTACCGCTACCCACTATTTGCAAAGCGTACCGGTCATGCTGCCTTGCTTGTGCTGCCAAGCCCACAGTGTTGTTTAGTGATTGCCTATGACTGTATCAGTGTCATTCATCAATTACTAATCTTAGCAGGTGACGTCGAGGAAAATCCCGGACCTAACACCCGCTCTACTGATGCATCAGATGAAATAATGGAAGCCTTGAACGAAATACGTACTGGGCAAGCAGCTTTGTTAGGAGAAATGAAAAGCATTCGGTCAAAATTGTCCCAGAATGATAAAACATTCGAAGAAATTAAAACAAGGCTCGCCAAATAGAAGAAGATTGTTCATCCTTTGCCGCGATTCGGGAAGATATTAGCGATGTGCGAGCGCTTGCGGAGCAAAATTCTGTTGAAGTTGCAAATCTGTCTTCCAAAGTGACTGATTTTGAAGATAGATCCCGCAGAAACAATTTATTATTCTTCGGCTTGTCAGACACTGACAATGAAACATGGGCCGAGTCTGAAAAGTTGGTTACGGAGTTATGTAGGGATAATCTCGACGTCACAATCTGCCCCATGGATGTTGAAAGAGCGCACAGGCTTGGAAAGTTTCAAAGCGACAAGAAACGACCTATCATCGTCAAATTCGCTCACTTCAAAACTAGAGAGAAAGTTCTTTCTTGCGCTAAGAAACTAAAAAACAGTAACTACAGAATCTCGGAAGACTACTCAAAACCTACCCGATTTGTCAGGAAACAGTTACTGCAATTTGCGAAACTCCAACCACAGACATACAAACTCCGCCATAATAAACTAATTATTGATAACACTGTCTATATTTTCGACCATTCCTCACAGAAAGTAGTCACCCTCCACCCCCCGCCCTCCTCCGTCCGCACGCCCTCCCCCGACCGCACGCCATAGCTACTGCATAAACATCCCGTCACTCCGAAGCTCTGCTTCTTGTCCTTCCTTTACACTAATATCCGAAGCCTCCTGCCCAAACTTGACGCCCTTGAAAGCCTTACGCGCACAATAGACAGCAACATATTGATACTCACTGAAACTTGGTTAACATCAGCCATACATGACTCTGAAATACTTTCCGTTTTTCCCAACTACACCATTTTCCGTCGCGACAGAACTAATAGACGGGGAGGAGGCTTACTAATAGGAACCGAAGATTCGCTTCGTTGTTCTGAAATTAAAACTTCATCCCCTCTAGAAATATTGTTCATTCAGTGCCACGCTTCATTTCCTCCCGTAATCATCGGAGTTTGCTATCGTCCACCTGATTTAACCGATTCTTTTGTTGCTAATTTTCACAAAACACTTCGCGCGATAACAGCGGCTCACCAACATACTCCCATTGTTCTTTTCGGCGACTTTAACTTTCCTGCAATAAACTGGTGCGACCTTTCCACCACTACATGTAAAGATAACATCGAAAGCGATTTTGTCAACACGTGTCTAACCTTTGGTCTGTCCCAGCTCGTATCAAACCCGACAAGACAAAGCAATCATTCCTCCAACATACTCGACCTCGTATTAACTTCTCACCCTGATAACATCCCGCCGCTTCTTCATTTACCAGGACTCAGTAATCATTCCGTAATTCAATCCACGTACTCCTGCCAGTTGTCACACACAAAAAAAAAATACAAAAAACATTAACCCTCTATGACAAAGGCAACTATGCAGCCATTAATTCTGAACTAGCTGATTTCTGCATGTGGTTTCTCCGAGATTTTTTAGCACGATCAATCGAAGATAACTGGTCCCTTTTCAGAAACAAAATGCATCAACTTATAGATAAACATGTCCCTACTATCACCATCACCGAAAAACCATCGTCACCATGGTTCAACAAAGAGCTGAAACGCCTCAGAAACAAAAAGAAAAGACTTTTTCGATCCGCAAAACGCTTTGACACCGCATCCGCATGGGAAAGATATTATTCTGCAGAAAAAACATACTTATCTTTAACAGGCAAAACTAAACGTACATTTTTCTCGTCTGTTCTACCTTCCATGTTGCACACCAACCCCCGCAAGTTCTGGAAAACTATAAACCCATCACATTCGAAGCCTCTAACATTACATGACGACGACAACAATCTTATCCCGGAACACGAATCTAGCCACGCTCTTAATAACTTTTTTTCTTCAGTTTTTACTAAAGGACCTGACGGTGACTTACCGGATTTCGCAGCTCTCGGCCACCCAGCTATGCCACAGATTACAATTGATGCTAATGGAATCATGAAACTTATATTGAATCATTGAAACTTACTTCTTCATCTGGTGTTGACGGCATAAATTCTAAAATCCTAAAAGATACTAAAAACACTGTAAGTGTAATATTGTGCCACCTCTTTCAGCAGTCCATATCAACAGGTGTCCTTCCACAAGATTGGAAAGTTGGTAAGATCATTCCAGTCCCCAAAAAGGGCTCACCTGTTTCATGCAAAAATTACCGCCCCATTTCCCTCACAAGCGTCTGTTCGAAACTAATGGAACATATTATTTATTCGCACATAGTCAAATTCCTTGTCTCCGTAAAATTCTTTCATACTAACCAGCATGGCTTTTTGAAAGGACGTTCATGTGACTCCCAATTGGCTCTCTTTATTAATGACCTAAGCTCCAACCTTGACTTAAACGTTCCTACGGACACTCTCTTCCTTGATTTCGAAAAAGCTTTCGATAAAGTACCGCATAAAAGACTGCTACTAAAGTTATCATGTCTAAATCTTAATTCGTTAGTATTAAAATGGCTTTCTAACTTTTTGACTAACAGAGAGCAATTTGTCTATGCTAACAATCATTCTTCTCCACGTAACCCGGTCATTTCAGGTGTTCCCCAAGGTACAGTCCTAGGACCTTTGCTTTTCCTCATATATATTAACGATCTTCCTTCCAGTATTTCCTCTACCATCCGTTTATTTGCTGACGATTGTGTAATTTACCGCCCAATCACTAACGGTACTGACGCTGGCATTCTTCAACAAGATCTTAACCGAATCCAAACTTGGTGCGAACGTTTGTTAATGTCTCTCAATATTTCCAAAACATGTTTAATCTCATTCCATCGTCGGCAGATGCATACTCCTTCTAAATACACTCTTTTCGGTTCAGAAGTATCGTCCGTCTCTTCCTGTAAGTACCTGCGTATTACTGTAACGCAAAACCTAACATGGTCATCTCATATCACGAGCATCGCTAACGAAGCTAATCGTACCCTTGGTTTCATACGGCGCAATCTGCGTTTTGCCACCCCATCCATCAAATCATTAGCATACATAACTTTTGTCCGTCCTAAACTAGAATATGCTTCGGCAATATGGGATCCTCACCAGTCTAACCTCTCTTTAACCTTAGAAAAAATACAAAATCGAGCTATCCGTTTCATTTATTCTGACTATTCGTACTACACTAGTGTGTCTGCCTTAAAAACTAAAGCTAACTTACCCAGCCTTGAAACGCGACGAAAAATTTCTCGATTGTGCCTCTTTCATATGTTTTATCATTCATCTTTAGGAGAATCAGTCATATCACCTGCTTATCGCCTCTCAAGCCGTATTAACCATCATAAGGCCGTCTACGCCCCCAGCGCAAGAACTACCGCTCATTCTCGATCTTTTTTCGTCACGTCATCCCGGGACTGGAATGATCTGCCACAGGACGCCGTGCATCACATCAACGCCATCCATTTTAAGAACGCCATCAAGACCATTATTGTTTAACTGTCATGCCCATCCCTCATGTAATGCCCCATACCAGGGGCCTTTGAGGTATCAAATAAAAAAAAAACGAAGGAAAACGAACAGATGTTATCTTCATGGACATTCGAAAAGCTTTCGATAAGGTTTCGCACAAAAAACTACTTCATGTACTCAGTTTTGTTATAAATAACAAACAGATATTAACATGGATACGATCGTACCTATCTGATCGCCATCAGTTTGTCGAACTACATAAACGCCGCTCCAATCACTATCCTGTCGATTCTGGCGTTCCCCAGAGATCCGTCCTCGGTCCCCTACTGTTTTTAATATTTATTAATGTTATTGTTAATGACCTGTAAGTGGGTATTAAGTTATATGCGGACGACTGTGTGCTGTATGAGAAAATAAGTTCGACTGACGATCAAATTAGTCTGAATAATGACTTTGCAAAAATAGTTTTTTGGTGTGAGAAGTGGCAATTGTCAATTAAGTTTGAAAAAATCGTATTGATGAGAATAACACTTAAAAAGAACTCTTTTCTATATCACTACACTGCTAATAATAATTTTTTTCATTAAGTTACAGAATATAAGTATCTAGGCCTATGGATTTCAGATAACCTCTTCTGGACCAAACATGTCGACTATGTTTCAGCAAACGCACTCAGAAAGCTTTTTTCTTACCACGCTCGCTTAAGTTAGCTACCCCTGGTACACACCTCCTAGCGTACAACTCTATCATTAGACCAATCTTAAAATATGCAGTCATTATCTATGACCCGTTCACAAAAGTAAACATAAATAAACTTGAAAGAATCCAAATGAAAGCAGTAAGGTTTATATGTAACACTTACGGGCGAGCATCAGTCAGTGATCTGAAAAAAGCGGCTTACCCTCTATTGCTAACATAAATCGCATATGTCACATAAAATATTTCTTTTAATTAATTAACAATAATTTCAAAGTTGGCCCCTCTAATGTTCTTACTTATTCCTCGGGGTACCAAACTAGAAATCGCCATTCTCTTTCCATAACGCCATTAAATTCGCGAGTAAATTGTTTTAAATATTCTTTTTTTCCAAGGATCATCACTGATTGGAATAACCTCACCAATGATGTTGTCAGGCAGACATCACTGCATTTCTTTGAAGAGCACTTGAAATGGTTGTTGTTGATGACCTTGCCGCGGTATTTTCTTGCTGACTTTCTGTGTGCAATTCTGTTTTGTTCGTATGTGTCTGTATTTTTGCATCTTAACACACTGTTTCCCACCTGCTATGATCTTGTGTACAAGATCGCAGTATCCATAAATAAATAATTATTTATATATTTATTTATAAGTTATTATTATATAATAACTATTATAATAAATATATATATAATAATTATTATATATATATTTATAAGTTAAGATGGAGCCTGTTTAAATTTGTGTTTTAGAAGGCCAAGACTTTTAGGATTGAGTACTTAGTCTCAAGCTAGAGCGAACAATGGGCAACATCAACATTTCCACAATCGCCTAACAATTGAAAGCATAAAGTGGCTAAACTCTTTGTGTCCAAGAAACACTGACCATAAAATATTCCAGGAATTACCTAACAAGTTAAAATTTAAAGACGGAATATGAACTCTTCATTTTAAAAAAATGCGAGCAATACAAAAACAGCAGTCATGTAGCATAGGTTGTAATGGCAAAGAGGCAACACAGGGACTTGAATGCCGATTTTATGGGAGGGGATCATTCGAGCTCAGGGACTGTGACAGCTTGAGGAAAGCTGCCGTATTTTACTCAGTTAAGAAGTTCACTGTCCTCCGGCTACTGCACAATCAACAATAGCAACGCCTTCCATCGCAGGGCAGTGGCGCATCATTTAACCGCTGCACCATTGCGGAAGGAGCGGTGTAAGGAGTGCCAACGACCTATGATTGTGAAGTTGAAAATTAGGGGTGTGCGAATATTCGAAATTTTCGAATATAAATCGAATATTATATTTTCAGTATTCCTATTCGATTCGAAATCCAAGTATTCGTGTTGTTGCGAACATTCGACCCGACGCTAATATTCGTATCTAGCCGAATATTCTATTGCGAGTACCGGCGTTCGTTTCGGCCCGCAAGTCCTATTGACAGAGACATAACAACATGGCGGCGCCCAGAGCAATGCGTAACGTTGGGCCATGCAGTAGCTGACTGCGCTGGTGAGCTTCTTTGTGGCTATACCTGCGAAGCTGTTATTGTCAGAGTTGTGCATGAAATACCTCGCAATACCTGCCAGTCCATGCCAAGTAAGAGGGCATTTTCTGCGGCTGGAGAAGTCGTTTCAGCTAGAAGGGAACTACTTCTGCCTGACCATGTGGAGCGGCCGGTTTTCTGTCACGACAACCTTTTATGTTCATCCCAGCAACGCGCTTTTGTGCTTATGGCAAGCTAGCCTTAATCAATGCTGTGTACTAGCCATCTTCTCTGATATTACCACTCTTCTAAGAATAATGTTTCAGACTTTGGTACTTTTTGTGCAGCCACACACACCTTTTGTGTTCATTTCATCACTGATAGTTGAACTGTTATGTTCTTGGGTGCTCAATTAATGTTTTGTAGAGGTTAAATGCATCTGTCCTTTATTATTCGATATTCGATATTCGGAACCAGGTATTCGTATTCGATTCGTATTGGAAAAATTTGATATTCGCACACCCCTATTGAAAATGGCCAATTCCGCATATAAGGGCATTAAATAATAAACGCTGTCGCGTCATATCCTTAGGGCAGAGCTTGAGTGTCCCCCCCCCCCCCCCCCTTCCTTGTTTTTTTTTCCTTGTCGATGACCGACGCTACACTTGCCGTGACGGTATTTTGACTTTGTCCACTGTGTGAGAGCGGCTGTCCAAACCGGAACCGGGTAATAGTTCTTTGAACCTCCACGTTCGGAGATAAGTGGGACCTAGCGCTGTCTTCAATTATTAGGAGTAGCGGCTCCCACAGGGTTTCAGGCGAGCATTTTTCCCCATCTGCTATCGCGAGACCTGCGCAGTACCTCAGAATCAAGTCGGTGGGCCGTCGCGTCCTGTGGCCATTACGCTTCTGAACGTGCGACAATGCGCAATTTTTTGAGTAGCAGTTAGCTCATAACTGCGTTCGACCTGCGATTTCCTGAGCGGTGCTGTGTGCTTGTTTGAAAGCCCAAGAACAGCGCATGAGTATTGAGACGCGCCGTAGGTTAGGATACCCCTTTTTGACCAGCTCGAGCTTTTTTAACGTCTACTGACATCGCACAGACTTCGTGAATATTCTTGCATTCCGGCGACATTTAAATGCGGCCGTCGTGGTCTGGTGTCGATACGGTGACCTTCGAGTTAGCAGCCGAACGCCGAAACCACTTCGCCACCGCAGCGGCTGATAACCAAAAGCGAACTACAAGGTTTCATCGACGAAAAGGCATAAAAAGGCTATGTTCGACAGGCATGAACTTGACGAATCTGCACAGTTATCAGGAGGCGGCAGAAAAGAATGATGTAACGCCTTCTTACGACGTGGGGCGGTATAGAAAATGGGCTTGGCGGCCAAGGCAGATCACCGAGGGTCATGGCTTACTTCGAAGCCTTGGGCACGGCCCTTTAACAGGTTCTCGGTGCAGCCTCCTAGTCCTTCTAACAGGGATCAGATTGATTTTAGCTTTCGTGGGTGTAAGTAACTGCACGTCGCTGCAAAATCTTTCGACCTGCATGACGTGGGATGGTTGCAAAATGAAAACAGTCGTGCCTCTCTCTCGCTCTCTACATGCTATCAGTGCGTAGAGCTTTGGTCTCGAAGTCCTGGCCACGACTCCTAAAAATTTCTGCCTTAAGCGCACTCCAAAGATTGATCAGTTCAAATGGGATTTCAACTAAAACTTCAAAAATGCAGGGCCAAAAATCGATACTTGATAAGAACTTGAGGGCTGCGCTGACTATGCTGTGTCAGAAAAATTAGGCTGATTTTTCCAACCCTTTTCTACCCAGATCTATGTTTCCTGAAGCTGCCGAAGTTATCGAATGCCGTGAATATCTACGATGACGTCCACGTCTTTTAAAAGCAGACCATGAGCGCTATGGACAGCTGTCAGTTCACCGGTGTTCCACTCGCTTCGGTTCAAAGCGTGGCTCTCATTGGTAGTTAGGTACAGCTCCTCAACTATGTAACCTGTATAGAAATGCTTACACAGCATTTCCGCAAGATTTCTCGTCTTTTGTTTCAACGACGTATTTGGCTCTGACTCGCCTCTCTGATTTTCTTGAGGCACGGGAGTTCTTCCCCCTTCTCTCATTGGCTTCCGACGCCGCGTCTGTGCACAGGACATGTTTCTGATTCTCCAGCAAACGTTCCTGTCCCCTACACCTACTCAAATTTACGCACTTGTGACCGTCGATGTTCGCAAGGCCTTTGACGGTGTTTGCCACGATCACATCCTTTCTCAACTCGCCTCTTTGGATTGTGGCTCCCGCATGTACTCCTATATCCGCTCATTCCTCTTGTGGGGTTTAAAATGGGGGAGATAAACACGTTCTCCCCGTTTAAGCGCGGCTGACTCAGTTCAAAACCGCGCTGA
The DNA here is from genome assembly GCF_055824585.1 of Amblyomma mixtum. Classification (NCBI taxonomy): domain Eukaryota; kingdom Metazoa; phylum Arthropoda; class Arachnida; order Ixodida; family Ixodidae; genus Amblyomma; species Amblyomma mixtum. Next base: position 50,408,520 of record NC_143017.1, on the reverse strand, counting down.
CCCCACCCCGTGGTCGCGTACGCTACTGAGCGCGCACCGACCACGGCGGGCCTTGCTCTGCGGGAACAAAGGAACGACACAAGGGCTGACACAAACAAGGCATTTATTGCTATAGCAACAATAACGCCAGCTAGCAACAAAATACACTGAGGAATCTAGGATGTCCGACTCACCAGCACGGCTACGAGCGAACGTCCGCCCACGGTAGGGCAAAGGGATAAACTCCGAGGTCGAGCGGAACGGGCTCGGCGGGAGTAAGTTCCGGCCGAGAGGCGCCCGTCGACGAAGAGCGAAGCTGCGAGCGAAACGTCCGTTCGCTTCCCGTTGCCGAGGGAGAAGAGACCTAGCCTTCCCCCGCGCGCGAGCGGCCAAACACGCCATCCGTGGCGCTGCTGTCGCTGCGACGCGAGCGCCCTCCCCTGTTAGCTAGAGTAACCAAACTAAAGGGAGTGCTTTTCGGGGGCAGCTAACAACAGTGGGGTGCAGTGCGGGAAAGTGAACGCAGGGGACGAAGGCGTCCCCACATCCCCCCAACCTTAAATAGACCCACGCGCCTGCAAGTTACATGCTATGGAGGAGTCTCCTGGTCTTCATGCACTTGAGGCAGGTCGTGCAGCGGAGGTCACGCCGACAGGGTGCACGCAGTCTTCCGCGGTATTCCGAAGGCGGCGTGAAGGTCTCCGCTGGGACGACTCGCATGGCCCGCGGGCTAAGTGCCCGCAGGCCCGCGAAGAGGAGGGCCGGTTGACCACTGCAGGCCAAGATTCCGCAGTAGTCGCCAGGGCAACAGCAGCCAGACGTGGCTGCTGTCTGGTCTCGCCACGGCTGCCCCGGATGGTTGCGGCGAACAGGATACAGGCCGCTCCGTCGCAGCAGGCGGCAGCGAGACGATGTGCACAGGACAGCAAGCCGCAGTGGCTCCAGATCTGTAAAATTTACGAAACACACTCCGCATGCCTTTAACGTAGGTCACGGGAGGGGAAACGGTGTACACAAGGGCCTGGTGGCTCAATGCTCAACTCGCTAGCCAAAATGTGTCGGGCGGCTGTGCAACGCAAAGTTCGAGTGAACAAAGCCCTTTCTTGAGTTGAACGAGAATGCTCGGTTCATGCGAGGTTAAAAAAAAACGGGTGGGCCAGCAAAGTGCGCCCCCTCTCAATACCACGGTCCGGTGGTCGTGTCACTTTTGACAAGGTGCAGGCAGCTATGAATAGCCTTAGGCCTCACTACCACTGTGAAGGTCGACGACCCCCAACAAAAGAAAGACCCGAAACGGGTTTCGTGCGCGCAGCCGCGAGGAGACATCAGCGTTGTGGGGTGGTCCTCCCCGCTCACTGCACAAAGCAGCTTGAGCGATCGGCGCCCACCGTATCGGACGGTGTCGGAACGCCCGGTGCCGAGCTGCAATACCAGCGAGCTCGTTAAGGCACCCGTGGCCCCAGGCCACCCGGCTCCCAGAGCCGCGACTCCCAGAGTCGAAAAAGAGACAGCGAGAAAATATATACAGAAAACTCGGACCACCCACGCGGCTTCCGTACTCACTCGCTTCGGGCTCGGCAACTCCGCGGGCGCTAGGCCTCGCGCTCCCTCGATGCGGACCAAGTGGTTCTTGAAGAAACTCCAGGAAGAAAACTTCACAAAAAAAACATGCTGAGCATGTCGAAAAGTTCAAACATGCTGCAGCGCAATACACCTCGCACTCAAGAAAGCATGCCGCAGGTCCTAGCGATCAAAATTCACTCTAGGCCTAGCACTTGTCAAGTCCGGACAAAGAGCGTTCCTCGAACCGAACAGACTGTCGTCCAATGTTCCAAGAGCAGGCCCCACGTTGGGCGCCAGATGTGGGGTTTAAAATGGGGGAGATAAACACGTTCTCCCCGTTTAAGCGCGGCTGACTCAGTTCAAAACCGCGCTGACCCCACCCCGTGGTCGCGTACGCTACTGAGCGCGCACCGACCACGGCGGGCCTTGCTCTGCGGGAACAAAGGAACGACACAAGGGCTGACACAAACAAGGCATTTATTGCTATAGCAACAATAACGCCAGCTAGCAACAAAATACACTGAGGAATCTAGGATGTCCGACTCACCAGCACGGCTACGAGCGAACGTCCGCCCACGGTAGGGCAAAGGGATAAACTCCGAGGTCGAGCGGAACGGGCTCGGCGGGAGTAAGTTCCGGCCGAGAGGCGCCCGTCGACGAAGAGCGAAGCTGCGAGCGAAACGTCCGTTCGCTTCCCGTTGCCGAGGGAGAAGAGACCTAGCCTTCCCCCGCGCGCGAGCGGCCAAACACGCCATCCGTGGCGCTGCTGTCGCTGCGACGCGAGCGCCCTCCCCTGTTAGCTAGAGTAACCAAACTAAAGGGAGTGCTTTTCGGGGGCAGCTAACAACAGTGGGGTGCAGTGCGGGAAAGTGAACGCAGGGGACGAAGGCGTCCCCACACTCTCTAAACGTGTGGCTCGCTTTCGAGTAGATACCCACTTGTCTAACCCACACCACCTCACCCGTGGCACTCCTCAAGGTGCTGTTCTCTCTCCTACCCTTTTCAATCTCGCTATGGCCCCTCTCGCCTTCCAGCTAGCTGAAATTCCCGACCTGCATCATATATTCTACGCCGATGACATCACTCTCTCGTGTTCATCTGGCTCTCCCGGTCACGTACAGGACACCCTGCAACGTGGCCTAGATCTCATCGACTCCTTTCTCACCACCGCTGGCCTCTCTCCTGCTCCTGAGAAATTCGAGCTTCTCCTTCTGAACCATTCCTCCTACCAGCGCTCACACAACCACTTCGTCTCTCTCCACCTTTCTGGCTCTCCCATTCCTGTCGTCACACAGTGCAAAGTTCTTGGCTTCCCTTTGCATGCGGCTAAGAATGTGCAATCCCTTCACCGCGCTGTCACCACCTGCCACTCTGTAACTCACCTCCTGCGGCGCGTGGTCACTCGACGCTCAGGTCTCCACGAGGCTCACGCGTGCCGAGTTGCCCACGCGCTGGCCCTCAACAAGGTCTTGTACTTTGCACCCTACGCTTCCTTCACTCAGACTCAACTTAACGCTCTCGAGACTGCCCTTGTGGGCCTCTACAAGGCAGCTCTCAACCTCCATATCACTACCTCTACCACTAAGCTCTTTGCCACAGGCCTCTTCCATCCTCTTCGTTCTCTTCTCAGTCTCCATCGTGACTCGCAGCTTGCCCGGCTTTCCCTTACCCGTCAGGGTCAGTGGTTATTGACTCAAGCGGGTATCTCGCCCATTCCAGTCTCCCCGTTTACCTCTCCTATTCCCACCCCCGCCCCCAATCTTCGTATCATTCCCCTCCCGACCAACATGTCCCCCGTCCTGCACGCCGGACGTCGTCATGCGGCCGCACAGCACCATTCCCCTCTCTTTGATAACCAGGGTGTAGCTTACACGGATGCCTCCTTCGTGGCTCCTCGAGGTTCCTGCGGCTACGCCCTGTACCATCCACACCTCCCTGCTCCTGAAACCCACACCAGCGGGCCGTGTCTACACCCTCCAGACGCATTGTCCCTCGAGGTCCTCGCCATTGCGCATGCCCTCCAGTCATTTTCCCTCCTTCCCTCTCTCCAAGAGTACACAGTCTATTCGGACTCACAAGCCGCTATACACCACATACAGAAACGCACCCTGACCCCTTCTCTCCAACAGGAGGTCGAACGAGCGGTCTCCGCACTGCAGCCTTCCATCGTTTTCCTGCGCTGGGTCCCTGGGCATTCAGGGATTGACGGCAATGAGCTGGCCCATCAGCTCGCCCGCGACACACTTTTCCGGGCACCGTTGATCCCCTGGCCCAAGCCCTCGGAGGACGGTGGGAGACTCACCCTTCGCCGCACCATAAAAGAGGTCTACCTTGAGCTCCGCCTCGACAAACGCCTTTACCCTCCCCCTCATCCATCACTCACGGTGCCGGAGTCTCGCCTTCTTCGGCACATTCAGATGAATGCAGTTATCACCCCGTCCCGCCTTTTCCTCTATCGCTATCGATCGGACCCTTCCTGTCCCAACTGCCCCTGTATCTATGCGGACCTGGCCCATTGCCTCTTCTATTGCCCGGCTGCCCAGCAGTCGGGTTCCTTCCCCCCACCCTCTCTATCCATCACCACCTGGCTCGACTGGCCTGGCGCTGAAGGGGAAGAAGAACAGCGGCTTCTGGTCGCCCAGGCGGTCGAAATGCTCGGCCTGTAAATTATGGTCGATTAAAAGTATTTTATTACTACTACTACTGTGTTCTCGTTCAGTTTACCTACAATACGCAAGTCGTTGGAAAATGGTTCATATCACATATAGCCGTAGCTGCAACGCTAGGCTTGACACCCTTTGTTTGGGAAAGACCAGCGTTTTTCGAGGCTTAAGCTGCTGGAGATCTCCCGCGTCCAGTTCAGAGAGTTTGCTACAGAAGTAGTGAACAACGCATGTCGCAAAATGGTCTCACACAGGTCCTGTATAGTATATGCTTAATTATACTGTCTTGTCCATTTGTACGTCCTTGGGAATTGCACCGATGGCCATGGCATGCTCGAACTGGACTGAAATGCACCGTGCATCGAATGTACGCCTTTGACTCCATCAGAGCACATGTAGGTGAAAAAATATTCGCATGCGTCAGGGTTGTCTTCGACGTGCTTACAGAATAAGCACGTGCTTACAGAATAAAGGGCCTTCGTCGCAGGGCTCTCAGCTGCTTCCAGGGCTCTCACTGATGTTATCATCATCAGCAGCCTGACTACGCCCGCCAGGCATGCAAATGTTCACAATTATTATTACTACGGGCACTGGCACAGATGTCGCTATGCCACAAGTAATAAATGAAGCAGGGCAACAGATATTTTCATCCTCAGCAGGGTTTTCCAGCCTGCGAGAACTGGGAAGTTTGTCGGTTGGTATTGGGCTGCTCGCTTTACCTTTCCTCTTCTTCCTCTTCATCATCGTCCACTCCAAGATCAATTGCCAATTATTGTTACTGCTGTTATTATTCAGGCTAATCAGAGCCATGTAGCGTCCAAGAGCAGAGATTTCTGTGAAACGAATAAGGGCGCTATAAAAGCAGGCATTCATATCGGTTCTATGGCGCAGTGGATTAGCGCTGCATTTTTGAATGCCAATGACAGCTGTTCGAATGCCGTAGTCGGATATAATTTTATTTTCTTTATGCAATTAAGAACATGCAAACGATTTACCATCTGTCGTGGGTCTGTGTTACCTTTTAGATTTCAACCCCGGAGGACCTGTCTCGAAATCTCTGTGCCTCGTCTGAAGCTTATTGACCTACTGTGTTCTCTGAGTGCGTGTTCTTTTTTAGGTACCATCCTGAGATGCTTTTTGAGCCCAGACTGCCTTTTAAAGCGTTTTCACACGTTCTGGGGGTGAAAACAGAAGTTAGGGTACTGTACTTCTGAGAGATCGCAAATACGCGTTCTTCACCGACTGTTCCGGATAGTCTGCGGTTGTTAACTCAGTGGTGGTCGTTTCATATATATTCACACCTAGGGAGGCACAACAGGCGGCGAAAGCATCACCTGAGAGATTCTTGCGCACCTACCTTGTCGGTGCATACATGGCTCCCATTTACTTATACTCACCAGTCTGCAGGGTTCTTCTCGTTACACCCCATATGCGCAACAATGTGACAATACCCTATCTCAGTAGTTCGTTGCAGTACTACTAAAGCCGTTGCGACTGCAGAGACGACGTTGTGATGCTGTGGACTGTAGTATAAAGCGATCGTATGGGCACATGGAATTGCGCGATTCAAAGTGGGCATACGCCAAACGCTACTTCAAATCGAGCGCTATACATACGCTCGCGTTACTAACTCAATTTCCCAGGTTTAGTGCGCATATGGCTCTTCCGCCCGAGAAATAAGGTTTTCAGCATGGCGGTCTGTTTCGAGGAAGGAACCCTGGCTTCGGAGTGAATTCGTCGTTTATACTGGGTTTTCAGTACGTTCACTGGTCATAAATGGCACATCGGGATTTTGCTCTGTCGTATGTCACCTAGAGAAAAGTGCATGAGCGATATATGGGCTTTCTTTTTTATTTCGAGTAATGGTTCTGCTGCTCAAAGAACTTTGCTCTGTTGATAGAAATGATTTCTGTTCTAAAAACCAGATGTCGCCACAAGGATGAAGTTAAAGTTGCGGCCCTGCTTGCATACGTTGAACTTTACGTGCGGGTGTGACAGAGAGCCCAACGCCCTGCAAAATGCTCGCAGTATAGGATACGCAAGCATGAATCGAAGACAGCGTTTATTTATACTCTTCTGCAACCATATCTGCATAAATCGCGAGCAGACGACAAACAGACGACGAGGAACGGAGGAACGCGTTTAAACGCACTCACCTGATTGGCTGGGCGTTCTCTAGCTTGCATAGCGCTGCAAGGAAATTTTAAGAAGGAGTATAGACGTGACATTATTTTGGGATTTTTTGTTTACAGCAATGTCCAGCCCATGTCCTTGATAGTGCAGTCGGCGTAAAAGTCTCCGACACCCTTTTCCGAGAACTCTCGAAGAAACGCAGCATGACAAATTAGGCAGGCAATGACATTACTTGCGCTGCACTAGTGACTACGTATTTCTTCACACAGAACAAATATTATCAGCGCTGCAGAGCCCTAAGTGCCCAGTCGCGGCAAACAAATAATAAAAAACGAAATATCGAAGTCACGGACTGAGAGGTGCGGGCTGAAACTCCTTTGCTGCAAGGTGTAAAACTGAGTGGGCTTACTAAGGCGGGAATATACGAAAGGACAACACACGCACACGTCTGTCTCTGCGCATAGTCCTGTTTCTTTGGTCCAGCGCAGTTCTAACACCATGCAATCACACCGACTAGCCTCATTTGATGTTTTTATGTCACCTCTGAGCCCGTTCCTGAAACGGTGATCTCAGTTGAAGAGAGCTAAATTTACAGTACAGATGTAAATGTGCCGAGCGAATTTCCGGCGGGGAACGCCTTGATTGTATCACGTGACGGAGCATCGCCTGCATAAATGCATCACTGATAGATTGTAGAGTGCGCTCACTTGCTTAAACAAAATCTCGCATCAGCATCCTCCACGTAGGCTCCTGACGTGAGACTATTGAGACGGCTAGAGCCAACTGTTACTGTTCTGTCTAAAGGGAACCACACCAGAAGCACGCCTGCAAGATGTGGGAACCCTTTAATCTATTAGAGCCAAAAAAAAAGCAATTTTAGCTATTTAATGCTGCAGTTTTGTTTTCCAAACTTGGAGTGGCTTAATGGGGGTCGAATGCGTAGCCGCAACGTTGATCCGCAGTATGCCTCGCCTATGAAATCCGTCCACAAAGAAAGACAAAGCGGAGGAACCAGCACACGCCGGGGCACGAGCTTGGCGGGTGAAGAAAAGCGTTTTCGCAAGGGTCCCCAGTAGTGTGATTTGGTCGGTGGGAACCCGTGCCCTAGTGTCGCGATGGACGTCGTCGCCCCCATTGCCGCCAGGGACTTCGTGGTGGAGAGCGTGCTGGCCCACTTGGACACCGAGGAGCTCTTCGCGTGCGCCGAAGTGAGCCGGCTCTGGCAGTCGGTTGCGCTGCCCCTGCTGCGAAAAAGGCTCATCTCGGTCTCCGTCTGCTGCGCGCCGGTGAGGCTTTTATTCGCGTCGGGGCGCCAAACCTACAGGCGAAACAGGCAAGCTTGACTAGCTGCAGGCAAAGCGAACCATCGATAGCAGGGTTTTAACATAGTTTCGGATTATTTTTCTTGCGTGGGATATAGCACTGCGCTTGAGCTGAGGGAATTGCGGGGCAGTAGTTCTTTTTGTTTTCAATGGAATTCATAGTGGAAGCAATCATGGGTGCGGCATATCGGACAACAGTTTGAGCTCGCAGTTGGCTCACAAAGCATTTCCGTGGCAGCGTGCAATTATTCCCTGCGACTTGCAACTTTGCGAGCAGTTTATAAAAACGCACTAGATTGGCCATTTCGGCATTTCATGAGAGCGGGCATATTTATGCATGGCGACTGCTCTATTGCAGCTTTTCTCAGATCATCAATCAGCTTGCGGCTGATCAGATTAAGACGTTTGCGAGGATACGGTGGCCGCAGCTGGCAAAGGGTGAAAGGAGAGGGTTAATTGGAGAGACATGGGAGGGGCCTTTGCCCTGCAGTGGGCGTAGTCAGGCTGATGATGACGATATTGCACTATCAAGAGACTAGATGCTTGGCAAGTCTCTCATGATTCACTTGCACTTACTGTGTGCGCATTATAATAACTCTGAATCATGCTGTGGTCAAAAGCCTTCTTGCAGCCCGTTCCGTTCATAAAGGGGCGTTTAGTGTGGCCTTGAAGGAAAGTTAATATCTTTCGCGAGGGGCCTGCGATGTAAGGCCGCAAGTCCCATTAGTGGTTGCCTTTTACACTTCTTGTAATACATAAAGTGTTCGGTCGTGCCAAATTTTCGCTTCTAGCAGTGTTCAACAATACAAAGAAGTTCCTCTTTTGGCAGAGGTCGATAGTGATGCGTATCACTTACTCTCTCAGTTACGACTGAAAAGTACGATCTAAAGGATAGATATTGCTACTTCGGACGTGTAAGCAAGATGTGAACATTTGTGGGCAATCCATGAAGAATCACAACATAGCAGCGCAGTTTACACGTTTCACACTTGCGAGCAACTGTATTTCAACACCTACAGGTACTGTCCTATACTCACAGCGACGGCCTCGCAATAGCGTGGCCGGTCCCCGTGCTTGACAGGAGCGTCTCATCTCGTCTTTTCTCCGTGCCACCAGGGGCTCTGTTGTCCTAATTGCTTTTCTAGTGCGCCGGACATCCGTAATACGACTAGTTTTTTCGTGCCGCAACTTCAAATGCAGCTGGAAGAAGGAAAATCTCAGAGAGAGTTCTATAATTCCGAGAGAGACATCATTATTACGTCGCGCAAATGCGTCACGAATGCGGGAGAGAAACAGGCATTTGTTTTGACACGTGTGCAGGACTCGGAGAGGGCTCCCTTCTCGTCGGCGCAGGGCAGCGCCCACATGTGCGTGGACGTCTTCTGCTCCAAATTCTCCCGCTACCGCAACATTGCGCGCATGGCGGGCATGCGCCCTTCACTCGTCTTCCTCTCCTACCACGGCGACCTCAACGAGGACAGGAAGGGTACGTCTTCGCAGATATCCGGCCCGTGTTTCTCGTCCAACATCACAGTGCAGTTTGCGACAACATTTTGCAAGGTCATGCTTGGTTTAGGTTTGGTTTATGGGGGTTTAAAGTCCTAAAGCGACTCAGGCTATGAGGGACGCCGTAGTGAAGGGCCCCGGAAATTTCGACCACCTGGGGTTCTTTAACGGGCACTGACATCACACAGTACACAGGCCTCTGGAATTTCGCCTCCAACGAAATTCGGCCGCCGCGGCCGGGATCGAACCCGCGTCTTTCGGATCAGCAGCCGAGTGCCATAACCACTCAGCCACCGCGGCGGCTTGCAAAGTCATGGTGCAACATCAGTTGCAACAGCATGGTGCTCAGTGTATGAGTGAGAATGGAATGCATACTGTTGTGGCACCACGAGAACGGAGACGCAGACAAAGAAAGGACAGTACAACTGCTCACTATCAGCTGAAATCCCGCAGCGGGACATGAACGAATTCGCGTTATTGTGATGCGTGGTACAGTGCCTTACACATTTCAAAAGGTGCACATGCGGAAGTGAAGAAGTCTTTAACGTCAGTACTGAACGCCGAACCACAACACAGGTTATCATATTTCAAGAACTCAACTACTATTCATGAACTATGTATGAGGAAAGGGTCAGTTATGTTCTATGATACGATGTGCCTTTGTAGAAAGCCAAAAACTACATCTTGCCAGGTTTTGAGTTGAAGCAGTAAATCGGATGGGGATCTCACTTATACGTTTTAGCTGTGATAAACACGCTAAGTCGACCTTCCTAGGCCCCATCAACGGCCGAAGAAAAACGACCAAGGTTGAGATCAATGAGTAACTTGAGCGCTGCTTTTTTCACAGTGAACGGTGAACGGAAAGTTGGGTGAAGCACTGTCAACTCCCAAGTTGGACCTCTCAATGAAGGAATGAATCAATACGACTTTATGGCGATTAGAGGATGGTGACTTTGGCACTGGATGGTTGGGCACTGAACATAGCCCGCTCAACGATCAGAAGCTAGTAAAAACAGTCCTTCCACTAGAACCACGAGAAGTCCAGTATTCCGTTGACAGTGAGCACTTGCCTCTGTTCGTCTGCGTCTCCGTTCTCGTGGTGCCTAAAAAGTGCTGCAATCCGTACAAACTCACCCAAATATCCATCCGTTTAGGGTTTGATACTCTTCTCCCTATTTTGTCTTCTGAAACTCGATGCACACCGAGAAGTCACATTCTGTGGAGAAATGTAGCGAGGACTTAGTCGACGCGTGCTAACAACGGGCAAACGCCGCAACCATTGCCCTCTATTGAATATTACATTTTTGCGGAGCGCGCACGCAGTGTATCTCGGCAATTCGACCGTTATACAGGGCGTTTCACCCAAGACTTTACACAATTTTTAAAATAGGCTTTTTGAATTGTAAGAACGCTTTTTTTTTGTCGTAGCATTGTTACGGGTGCAGTACATCTGAATACAGGCAAGATGTGCGAATAGCAAGGCTACTTTAACTGTTACTACAGAGGCGTGTAGCTCACCGTAAGTAATATCCACACCAATTTTTAAAATTTTGAAAACGCGGTTGCCCACGGCGCCGTGGCCTAACACGTTTTCGCTACATACCGCCAAAATGCATGCGTCTTCGAGAAACTTGCAGGCAAAGCAACCTCTCCAGTGCATGTAACTCGTAGAAATAGCCAAAATTTTGGGGGGCACAGCGCCGAGGGTAACCGCGTTTTCGAAATTCTAAAAACCTATGCGGTTATTAATGTGTGCTACACGCTTCTCAGTAATAAGGAGCCTAACGGTAATAGTTAAAAAGTTAACTATACAATATTAGCTAACAGCCTGCTAGTTAGCATGCCTTAGTCGTATTCTGGTGTACTTCACCGCTGAAAATGCTATTCCGAAAAAAGCTCTCTTCTAACTCAAAAAAGCCTATATTTAAAAACTGTGCAAAGTCTTAGGTTAAAAGCCTGTATATATTGCTCGTTGGCGCCGAACGCTTGCGTCTTTCTCCAGAGGAACAAACCGAATACATAAAGCTTGGGCTACGCAGAAACATGTAGTAGTAAGACATGATGTTGGGCTAGTCGGTTCATGGTTAGAGCGAAACAAAACTGCGCGAAGAAGACGGGACAAAAGAAAGGCACGAATACACACACACAAAGCGCAGACTTCCAACTGACTTTATTTTGTAAAAGCAGGGTGCTTATAAAGGCAATCACAGAAAACTAGGAGACAAGCAGAAGCAACGTGCGAACGGCAATGACAGTCAACAATACCACGTGTGATTACGAAGCATGAAAAGTTCGAATGTGACCATCTAAGAAATTGATTTCTTGACATGAAAGAGATAAAGAAGGGGCGCTAACACACTTATCACCCCTTTTAGAAATGAAAAAGGCCTCGATAATTTCTCTTTCGGTTTTAGTTTTGGCTTTCGAAAGGAACTTTGTTTTTTCCAGGTAAGGAGAACAGGTTTTCATGTCGCAGCTCTTACAGTGCAAGGGTAGATTGCTGCCAGTGCCACTGCTAAGGGATCGCCTGTGTTCTAAAGCGCGCTCATTAAAACAACGGCCAGTCTGGCCTATGTAGGAACGACCGCATGACAAAGGTATCTCGTAAACAACTTCTGAAACACATTTTGTAAACTTGTTCCGGTGGTTCTTCTTGCAAGTGGTGGGTTGCTTTCTTGTTCCAGCCAGTAGAGGGCACACTTTTTTCAGCTTGCAAGGAGCCGAAAAAACAACGCGTATCCCATGCCTTTCTGCTACCTTCTTGATGTTATGGGAAAGGCAATGAAAATACGGCATGACAAATGGTGGCTTGGAATCCGAGCATCCTTTATCTTTTTCTTGTGAAGATTTTAGCCTTTGAAGCAGGCTTTCGCAGGTGCCAAGAAGTAGATGACGGGGATAGCCAGCGGAAAGAAGGCGCTCAACTTGACAGTGAAAACTGGATGACATGGTGTGGGTACAGGATTTCTGCAGGGCAGAGAGGCAGGCAGACATGAAGATGCCACGTTTGACTAGCTTAGAATGAGCGCTTTTATAGGGTAGTAGACTCTTGTTCGACCTTGGGCTATACGACCAGCAAACGTGGGCATCAGTGAAGTGCAGATTTAAGTCTAAAAACTGTATGCGGTTGTCCCTTGTCAGTTCATGAGTAAAAAGTAAGCCTTGCCCCTCAGAGGAGAAGGCGTTAAGAATGTTAGTGACAGCACTGTCAAGGTCATAGCCCCCACGTCGATCTCCCGGCTCCATGGAGGGACGTAGGGCTTCGCCCCTCTCGACACTAACGCAAAAAAAAAGGTGTTTTACACGCTTGTTCTTCAACAAAAACCCGTGGAGAAGTACACAGAGAATCATCGGCAATTTCTTGCTCATGCAGTGGTGGAACGCTTGCGCGAATTGCTTCCTTCCGATTCGGTGATCCTGTACTTCAAGCTGGAGCTGGTCGGAACTATCGAGGAGCTAGATGACGTAACGCACGAGGGCGTCTTCGGCGAGTTCCTCTTCTGCGCCGACACGGACCGAACACCGCAGCCCCCACAGAAACCGGGCGTACCAGACGAACACCAGACGTCGCGCAGTCTTTTTGCTGCCGGGTGAGTAACCGGTGGCTGAATCTACCTGACCGCAGCCGAATGGATATATGCGAGGAGTCTCCCTCCATAATCGATTTATTTTGTTGTCCTTTCGTCGCGGAAAAGGCGTTATTCCAAAACGTAAACGTGTTACGAGTATAGACTCCTCATCTATTTCGAGACTTGCATCCTTCATCTGGTTGAGCTTGACTTCCTTTCACGCTTTCTCCTCTATAGCTCGTTCCCTCTGTTTGGTTCACACGCAAATGCTCTTATGGTTTCTTATCAGAATACTGTGGCTACTTTTATTGGTTGTGTAGCATTCATTTGAGCTATTTCGTTGTGTACGATACACTGTGCCTTTTTACATACTTTCTATGCTGCGCTGTTTTATTTGTCCCTCTTGTTGGTGATTCTGTGTTGCCTTTCTTGATTTATTAATTGTCTATCTGCGTGCATCAGAATGACCCGATGCAGTCTCGGACTATGGGATCGTATTTCGTTATTATTTTTGTAACCACCTCAAATGTGCCAACAGCACAGCATTTTTTCCTCAAATGAAACAGCTCCAGGAAACTGAAACGCACGTCATCTATCGAAAATCTCAATGACAGTTTTTCCAAGTGACCCGCCTGGAGTCCGTCCAGCCTATGAGCTCTACAATTCCGATTGGGAGAAGAACGCAGTCTTTTCTTTTTGCCAAAACCTCGAACAATAATCGTGCAAACCTCCGTTGTCCGCCACTGTATGCAGACCGTCCTCAGCCGGCAACAGCCAGCAGCTTCAACGTAAGGACAGCGACCCCCGCCACCTCCTGGGCCCTGCTGCTGCGGCCGCCCCTGTGGTCGCACCGGCAGCGCTGCTGCCATCCCCTTGGGCCCGGGCCCGTCTCCCGTCGGTTGGCAGCGACGGCGGCGCCGTGTTCCGCAACGTGCTCCCTGGCGTCCTCATGTTCCAGGCGCTGCACGTGACTATGGCCGGCCTCCAGGGACACGCCGTCACGTCCCACTTCACCGAGGAGGCCACCGGGAGGACAGTGATGGTAACGTCACGTGAATACGCTCCAACCATTGCTTTCTTTGACAGTCCCGCCCATTGAGTTAATTCTGCTGGCATTAAAATTTTAAGCGCTGTCTGACTTGCAGTCAAGAATTGTAGGCTTCCGATGCGCTGTGATCTCTGTCTGCGTGTGCGTTCGAGAGTACGCATGAAGGCAAAGAAACCATCGGCATATCTTAATTCGTAATCATCTTCTTATTCCTATTCATTAATTCCTAATGAGACTGTGTGCCAAATTCGGTAGTGGTTACTAGTCCCATAAAGCGAAAAGCCGGTGGCGTGTGTTAGTGAGTGTACTAGCAGAAGACAAGACAGAAGACATTTTGAAGAAGACATAAACGCATGCTTTTTGCCTGGTTTCCCCCATTGTGAACAAGGAAGCCGTGCGGCTCCCAAATCGTCAGTACGTTTAATTAAACTTTGACCTGGTCAGTGACCCTATACTTTTCCTTATGTCTCCACCTGACCAGACGATGTTTCGTCGAACTCATGACTACATCAACTAGCAGATGGTACAGAAAATCCTTGCGGTGGGAAGATAAATAGGGTGACGTCAGCAATCGGCCGAAGGACGCACACAGCAAGCCGAGCAATGTCATTTCATACAATCAACATTTCGTTCGTCTATATATATCCCCAATGGCTGGCCTCAACGTGGCGCCGGTTTTCCTGACTTCATTCTTGCCAAAATTGTGAGCAACCGTTTGTCGTATACAGCGTTCCAGATGCTGTCATACGATTTATCACTGACTCTCAGATATGGCTCCCAGATTAATTCCTTCCACAACTTCTAAAACAGCTCTTTCCGGTTATTTCAGGAATCTGTGACATATGTTCTATTTCCCCCTTTATCGTTATTGAACAAAAGACGAGGACGATACCGAGTACACAGACACGGCGGTCCTCGTCTCGTCCACGTCTTTTGCGCTAGAACGATAATTACGCATCAACATGCCCAAGCTTCCACCTTGTCTGTTTCCCTCTCTTTTGCACATTCAAACAATAACAGTCGAAGGTCCTGATTTCCCTGCAAGAAAATACAGGGAAGCGATTACAGGACGAGACAAGGCACCCAGTCTTCCGCGTACAAACTACCTCCATTCTTCACGAACGGAGGTTGAGAATATCATCAGCACATGGAGTAGAATTCTTGCGAGGTTGGAGACTCACCACAGAAAAGCATGATCATCCGCCACATTAGAGCTTTTAGTGCACAGTCTCGGTCATGTTAATGCGGAGTACGCTACGCTGTCAAACCGTTCTCGCGCATTACCTATTGAAATTTAAGAATTACTTAACAGGTGGGTTTGAGCCACTTGTGTGCTCGCGAGTGAATATAATAAACCA
The DNA here is from genome assembly GCF_055824585.1 of Amblyomma mixtum. Lineage (NCBI taxonomy): Eukaryota > Metazoa > Arthropoda > Arachnida > Ixodida > Ixodidae > Amblyomma > Amblyomma mixtum. The sequence continues at coordinate 50,393,379 of NC_143017.1, read as the reverse complement.
TCACATGCTCTCTACGCATGCGTGGGAAAATTTCAAACGCCAAAGCGCGCTCCGTAATAATTTAGCAGCACCCTTCGTGTGGATGGTACGTCTCCATCCATACCTTTAGCTTTACTGTCCGAATGCGCCTTGGTCCAAGTAAGGAGCTCTCGCGTTAACACTCGACAAAAACCTTTATGCTAAGTTTAAAACTAGGTTAAACATTTTGGCATCCGGATCCAGGAAGAATGTTGGCGGGATCACTCAACAAAATAGACAACATATTGCTTCTAGAGAAAATTGGCAGTACAACCCCTGCTACTTATCTCACTTGTTAGCTTTCTTCTTGTGGGAGGCATAACATAATTAGGCTCACGCATCCGTGTATGCAAAAATAAAGTCCATGCGCTGCACGGATTATACCACTGCCATTTTAGCACTTCGCCTAGAAACCCTATCCAGAAACATCAAAGAAGAAATAAACGCAACAATTCCCGTCCTTTCGATGTATATTCGTTTCATTTCAGCGCTTTTTTCGCCGCTCAGGAGGATGTTACCGCCTGTCCTCTCAATGTACTTTGTAAAATCTTTGATGGAGCCACTGTCTCCTCGATTCGTCGGCCGCAGTGCGGTAATACCTTGTGACTCTTACGCTCAGTACACAAGGTTTTGTAGGGGTTCGCGGGCAATATTATTCGTTTCGTGTAATTCTTTTTTACAGTCAGTTGTAAGCATTACGATGTACTGTCGAGGACAAGAGTTTGCGGGACGCACGTTCTCGAAAAAACGTTTATTGTCGCTCCACCTCGCTACCCTGTCGCCTGATATTGTTACTTGAGGAAAGAGCATTTAGGCCTAGTACCTACGTCAAGATCAGGTGACTGGCTATCGAGATGGAGCTACAATATACGTTTTTCCTAAAACTCGCGTCCCGCACACTTTTGTCCCCGATAGTGCTTACCCGCTTTGTGAGTACAAAATACGACCAAATTCTCGTCACGGTAGCCATCTCGCATGGTAAGCTAAAGCCGTTTATTATAGCTGCGGCTTTCCCTCGCTTGACTAATTTCTTGTTTATTGCGAGATTGGTACAACACGTATGACACCTGCGGTACTTTGTCAATCAGACCTCTCAGGGCTCCCTTACATCTCTGCGATGCTCTCGCTAACTAATTGTTCTTCTCACACGGGGAAACCTGTCTTTCGCGGCGTTCGCTCTTCACTCAAGCAGCTAAAGTCACCTCAAGGCAACAGAGGTTACTGATGATGTCTAGGAAGTAAAACATGTTGCCTACAAGCAGGTCGCATGGGACCCTTTGACAGTCATAACGTGGCGCTGTGGTGTGTACTACGGGCAGCTGGTCTGGCAACTGTGCCATACATTTGTCCATCTTGAGCCAAGCCAACAAACCGGCTTGGAAGTCACCAGGTCGCAGTTGTACGAGCAACACGTGCGTCTCCCTTGCCGTGTGGGTCGATCTGCTCTGCCCCGTTACAGTGTGCGGGACAGCATAGGGAACCCCTGGGATGAAACTACCCACTTCTTGCATGTGGTGCAGGTGACGTCGGCGGCCCTGCTAAGCACGATGCCGAGCAGCCAGCTGGAGGCGTTCATGCGCGGCCTGAGCGACAGCTTCGGCTCGACGGCCAACACGATCGCGGTGGCCTTCCCGCGAAACCAAGACGAAGCGCTCGCCGAGCTGGAGATCTTCGAGCGCTGTTTCCGCGGGGTGCCGGCACTGGCCAACCAGGCCACCGAGTTCAACGTGGGCGGACAGTTCGCGCCGTTGGGTCAGCTCAAGCTCGTCTTGCTGCTTATAAAGCTACTCGACTGATTTGGTACTGCAAACACACGCGTAGTGTACTCGTTGGTTCTCTGCTTCATCGAACATAAGGAACCTACCTTAGCTTCAGGCAGCTGAATAGGAAAAGACCGAAACAGCAGGAAAGGCTGCACGAAGGAGAGAGGCACTCGTGTGCTGGTCATGGGTATTCAGCTTTGGTATATGCTTTTAAATCCGTTTTCGCACTTAGGTGTAAACTCTGCCTCTTCAAGTTTAACAATAATGCAAGAGGAGCTAAAGGTCACAGAGATCGGTGGATAGAGTCGTAAGGCCTTTCATTTCTGTACTCATTGATTCCAACGCTGTCATTAAAATATGTTACAAACCTCATGCACATTTTGTGTTTTGCAGAGTGCACTTGTGGGTAAACATGTGTTACTAAGCTTTGCGCGTCAGGTGTCAAGACCTCGAAGAGAAACAAAACTTTGCTGAAAATGGAGGTTGCGTTATAGGCCCCGTATCGGGTCTGCACCGTAGGCTTTAATCTCGTTGTGACTACAGTGTTAGCTTTGTGCTTGATTGGAATGAACATGCACACTAAAGGTGGAGCCAGCAACTTCAGAAAAAAAAAACGTTCGTGCACGCCAGAAGTAGTGTGCATGGCGCCAAAGTTTAGCTACATCACTTAAAAGTGCACTGAAACTATATATTTCGACCGAGGGTAAGCGAAAATTTAACTCCAGATGCCAAAAATTTTTGATGTCGTATATGTAGCACCAGAGATATCGGTAATTAAAAAGGGCCTCCGCGTTTTCCCCCTCAACTTGAATAGAGTCGGAAAAGAGAAAAAATAGATTGCAGGCCGGCACCGCACTTCGCCCCCGAAAGTGTCACCCATCCAACCCAGCTCGGTTGTTTACGGCTTTTCTGTTTTGCAACTCGCCCTCCCGCCACTGCTAGACAATACAGGAAAGTGTGGAAAGAAGACGCGTTTCCGGCCGGCCATGCAATCCGCCTTGGCTGCAGTTTTCGGCTAGATAAATTGCAGACCTTTACTAATTACGTCACGAGCGCTGAATGACATGTTCATGACACGTTCATGCATGACGGGTTTCACACGTAAGTCCGGCACCGCAAGACATCGCGAGGTGCGGAAGCGGGAATTTTCAACAATTATTTGTAAATTATCGACTCACTTCTCAATCCTCGTACGCGGCGAGGCATTTAATCCACACAATGCACGCATTTGGTAGCCACTTTATAACCGCTTTTCAGGGTCTCTTTAAGGTACACAAAAAAAGTACATTTCAGCCACGTTTGCAGTCGATGTTGAAATAGTGGATTTAAACGACGAAGCAGGGAGTAATACCCCTGTCAAACGCGCAAAATAAAGTGCACTTACGAAGAGTGTCACTTGCTAAAAGTGCACTCTAGCACAGCTAACCGGCGTAACATAAGTGCACTCGCCAAAGTGCGCAATCATGTCGGAGTGTGTTCACAGAACGCACTTTGAGAGCTGAGTCCGTAGCCTCGCCCGCAGCGACTTCAAAGGCGCAATATATATAGTGCATAAAAAGTACTTACAACTTTATTTTACATGGTATAACACTGTTTCTAGAAAAAAAAATTAGTTCGTTATAGCTACAAGCGAAGCAACCAAACAAAGGAACGAGATCAGATGCAACATCGCTGCCCGACGCCATCTTGTTTGTTGCCGCAATTCTGGATAGTCTTGGCTGGTCTCGGCTTTTCTACTATTTCTGTTTTTTTTATCGCCAAAAACTGTAGAACCTTTAAGCAATGAATTATTACGAGTCCTTCTTCTTTTCCATCGAACTCTTCAGAAATTCCGCTTATTTTCTGACGCCATTTTTTTTCTTTTTTGCCACGAGTGCACTTTGCTTTCCCGTTTAGCACCGTGTAGCCCAAAGTGGGACTCCGGTTGCCGAAGCGCACTCCCCGTAAGTGCGCTTAACTTGTGCGCTTGACAGGGGTGTAGGGCTGCTGTGATAGGTGCTTAGCGTTTTCGGAACGCCCACCAAGAAAGGAACCGGAGAGGTGCGGATTATACTCGAAGGCGAATGCAACTGTGAGCACGCCCCGGTGCTCGGTCCTGTCTCTCCTAAACCTGCGACCACGGCGAAGCGGCGAGCGCCGACAGAACGTTTCAGCGCAAACTGGACAACCTGGAGTGAGAATCGCACCTTCACGAGGGGTGCGGAGGCGGCTTCTCTCCACGCGGCCAAAGCGACGCTGCGCGTTTCTAGAAACTTCGCTCGTGTTTGCACAGACCGTGTTGCGTGGTTCCATTCGGATTCCGGCCAGGTTTCGTTGAGCACAGTAGAAGAGCCCCGGCTTTACGGAACCTCTTAATAGTGAGCCTGTCATATTTGTCGACTATATTTTTTTTTCTTCAATCTAAAGCTCCCTGCCTCAGCCTATAAGAAACACAGCAGAAGAATTGGAACATATTTTTTATATATATGGTATCCTTGTTTTCTCTATGGTAGACAATGGCTGCTGACCCTGACGCCTGGGACGCAATATAAAGTTTATATAGTAACTATGCATCTCGATTAACACATCGACTCCCGCGCCTCGTAGGCGACGTGCAGTGGCAATAATGAGGGTCCAATTAACTAATATGCGCAAGTTTGTCGTAACTGGAGCTGGGAGCACAAAGATGTACAAAACTGGTGGTATCTATCGTAGATATCGGCAGCCATTTTGTCAGCAGCACTGTAGACTGCAGTGCCACTCGCAACGTAGCAGCAGCCTGTCTTTCTCAAACAAAAAAAGAAAAGATGTGACGAGAAAGCCTTGGTAAACCTTGCAGAAAACGGTGACAAGTTGCAAGAGAAAGAAATTAAAACGTGTAAGTTGGGTTTCCCTGCTGCGGTACTCTGGTTACTTATGCGTAACGTTATAAAGACGTACGAAGAAAAAACATGTGCAATCTGAACTATCTTGCAGCAAAAATAAAAGTATAACGCTAGGTAATGTGCTCAGCGCTATTTAAAAAAATGTAGTTTATTAACTTCAGGCGACTCATACATTTTTCACACTGGCACGCTTAACCGCGTTTAGAGTAACCACGGATTTTGCTAATAGTGGTTGCTGCTGTTCACAGAGCGGAACCGACCACGGTTATCACGAACCGAGCTTGACAACCTCGGTTTGCTACGTCGAACGAAAAACGGCGTCGTCTGTGGACAGAGGGTGCTCGCCGGTGTCCGAATGCGAAAAGCTCACGAGCTGGCCCGCTTCAACAACGCCCATTTCTAAGAGCAAAACTCGTGTCAAGAGCAAAATATTAAAATAGGCAGTGTAAAGAGTGCCTTCCGACGGTGCTCTGTACTGCCTTCGGGTACCGTCAGTTGGCGCAGCAACAGCGTACTGCAGCACCGTCCCGCGGCGCTCAAGCTACAGATTTTAGTGCAGCAACGTCCGAAAAAATCCGGTCCCTACCACTTCAAGACAGCAGACGACAAGTTCACAATGCTCGAAGCATCCGATACCGAGAGCGTACCGCAGTGGTGCTGCACGCTGCACGCTGGAAAGGTATCTGTGGTAGGAAGGCAAGAAGGAGACGGAACGAGCGCTCTGGCGGTGGTGCCGCCGGCAACAATAGAGCAGCCACCGAGCCTCCATTGTGCGTCCGCGGTTCCACGAATTTGGTAACCCTTCGACCGGGGACAGGTGCACATCTCCAAGTAGCTACCTCGCGCCGTACACTCTGTACTGGAGACAGGATGGCGCATCAGAAATTTCAGCGAACCTCACAAATGGGCTCCGACGTAGTGTTGAAGGCAGTAATAAGTGAAGACCCATTGGTGAAGCGAAGCAGAGACGCGACAAGAAAAATACCCCTTGAGTGAAGGCGGAGGCTTGGTGTGACGAAAACAACCCCAGCGTTTTCGTGGCCAGAAGCAACTAATAGGACATCTTCGCAGCCTTCAAAAATAAAGTACGTGGTCAGTGGTGGTAACCAAGAGATGAGAAGGCAGGGCAGGAGCGTCAGAAAGGGTGGATTCAATAACTTGCAGATTGGGAGGACAACATGTAATTACAGTCTACGCAGATAGATCCAGAGAGGGGGGAAAGGCAGGGATGTTAACCGGAAAGGTTTTTGGTTGGCTACCCTGCACAGGGGAAGGGAATCGGAGGATTAAAGAGGGAAGAGGAAAGGAACGGGAAACACAGTCACAATCTGTCGATCAAGGCAGTCTCTCGCAAAAAAAGAAACACCAAAACAGTGCCTTGTAAGCCTTGATGGCAGTCGACTGTTGTGGCCACAGACCGAGGATCTTGGTAGGACCCAGGCTGTCCAGAGCACAACGCAGCTTACGTCTTTCGTTCACAAAGACAGGGCACTCATCCAGGGGATGATTGTCTCTTCACAGTTACAGTTTGCGGAAGAAGGGCTGTCGGCCATCGCGATCCGGAAAGCATACTGATTTGTGAAGGCAACGCCGCGCCATAGACGGCACAGTAATGCTGCTTCACGACGCGCTACATCGCACGAAAGACGGAAGCGCGTTCTAGGGTCAAATGCCCTGAGGCGACGGTTGCAGAACTCTCCCGTGTTCCACGCTGAAAGTGTGAGCTCCAACCTCAAACAACGAAGCCCACACGCTGCGTCAGCTCTCGTCACAGGGATATTGAGCTTGCGCCGAGCGGAAGAAATCTCAGTCGAGGATGAGGAGGTGACCACAGGAGGGAAGCACAGACAACTCGATGGGGTGCAGGAATCCGTCGACAGTGACTTGGGCTATACACCGTCCGGAAGGATGCACCGCTTCTTAATTATCAGCACGGAGAGAAGGACCACTGCAGGGAGTGCGCGCCTTGCAAAAATTAGAACACAAAGCAGAACTACTGAGGGAAATAACAGCGCCTGTATCAATCAAAGCTTCTACACTCTACACAGAAAGGAATAAGAAGGGAATAAGCTCTTCTCTATCACACTCCCTTTTATAAAAGGAGTAGGCTGTCCTCTAGGGCACTCCCTTTTATATAGGCGTATTCTTGTATAGAGTGTACGTACAATGGTGACCTCAAAATCAGCAGGTAACATGTTTACGGCAGCGGAGGAACAATTTAGAGGTCTGCAGGCAGTGCAGTTTTACCTCCGGAAACTGCGCAATTTAGTTTTCTGTGGGGCCAGAGTTCTGAGTGGGTGGACGAAGCGGCGATGAGCAGCGACGGAAGGGTGACGGGGAGCCGCGGCGCGACGACCGGAGGTTCGACAAACGGTCAGGAGAGGTCCACGGAGAGGAGTAGCGAGGAGGAGCATGGCATAGCGTGGCTTACGAGCAAGAAAGTTGTTTTTCCACCGTCCGTCAATTCCGTTTCTATATATATATGTATATATATATATATATATATATATATATATATATATATATATATATATATATATATATTAGAGAGAAAGAGAGAGAGGGCTCTGAGCTCAGACATATAGCCAGCCTACCCTGATCTCCACCACCTGTTCGCCAACGTCGGGCGAAGGCCCAGTTGGTTCTCTATTTTAAATCCATGGCCGCGGCAAGGATCCCGGGACTCAAATGCACCCTCCTCTTTGAATCATCTACTGCTGGCCTGAGAATGCGTTTGACCCTCGGCCGTGTATCAGGCCGGTCATTTTTATGTTACTGCAGCACATATGTACGATAAAATTACCGTAGGACGGCATCACATTAAAAAAAACACATGAACCTTCTGTCTCGTACTCCAGGTTGTTGAAATTCTGACGCTGCCCAAAGAAGAGGGATATTTTTGAGCAAGCTGTGGATGAACGGCGGTGGTTATGTTATGGCAAGAGCTGCCATATATATATGTATATATATATGTATATATATATATATATATATATATATATATATATATATATATATATATATATATATATATATATATATATATACATATATATATATATATATATATATATATGAGAGAAGCCAACAGCCACAGAAACCAAGGGGCAAAGGGGATTTTTTTTTAATTAATTTATTTTACTTTGTGGTGTTGATCAATTTAGAATATTGTCACGTTGTAGTGACGGCAGTCCAGCGGTCAGGAAGACACCAGAAAGACTTGTAAACGAAGCTCTTTATTTGGGCTGACTTGCGCCCTCAAAAGAACTGAAACACTCGGCGGCGGCGTAAGGAACAGGCGTGCTCGGCGGTCGTCGAACTACGAATGTACGCCGCTCGCGGCATCGCTCAATTTAAAGCCGACAAGGAAACTTCCAGATAACAAGACAAGATCATCTACAGAAATCTGGAAAAACCTAGATGCAGCCTTTCATGGCTGCGATCAATCGAGATTAGTGTGGTCGCTTCTCGCGTCACGAACAAAAGTGATAACAACCCTTTCCAGCAGCCTTGAGCGTGAACGAACAAACACTACAATGATACGTGGCATTACCCCCCTTCCAAAGAAGCATCGTCTCGATGCTTTAAAATGAAAATAAACACGGAGAATGAAACTTCGAGTCCTTTAGCGTTCATAATATGGCTTCAGACGTACGACATGTACGACTTCCGGGCGTGGGCGGCGTCGCTGAGATGCTGTCGTGCCGTCGGGGATGACTTCATAGTCGAGGTCACCGATGCGCCGGAGAACCCTGTACGGGCCAAAGTAGCGTCGAAGCAACTTTTCGCTCAATCCACGGCGGCGAACTGGCGTCCATATCCAAACCCGATCACCTGGCTTGTAATGCGTGTCTCGTCGGCGCAGATTGTAGCGTCGGGCGTCGGTGTGCTGCTGGTCTTGAATGCGAAGCCGCGCAAGTCTTCGGGCTTCCTCGGCGCGATGAAGGTAGGCGGCGACGTCGAGGTTGTCTTCGTCGGAAACGTGCGGGAGCATTGCGTCGAGTGCTGTCGTGGGCTTCCTGCCGTATACCAGCTGGAATGGAGTAAACCTGGTTGTCTCCTGGGCGGCAGTATTATAGGCGAAGATCACGTACGGCAGAATAGAGTCCCACGTCTTGTGTTCGGCGTCGATGTACATGGAGAGCATGTCTGCGATGGTCTTGTTCAGACGCTCTGTGAGTCCGTTTGTTTGCGGATGATAGGCAGTTGTCCTCCGATGGCTTGTCTGGCTGTACTTTAAAATGGCTTGCGTCAGCTCCGCTGTAAATGCTGTTCCTCTGTCTGTGATGATCACTTCGGGTGCGCCGTGTCGGAGGAGAATTTGTTCGACAAAAAATTTTGCAACTTCTGTTGCGGTACCACTAGGCAACGCTTTTGCTTCGGCGTAGCGGGTCATGTAGTCGGTGGCCACGATGATCCACTTGTTACCTGATGATGAAGTCGGAAAGGGGCCGAGGAGGTCCATCCCGATTTGCTGAAAGGGCTCAGTTGGCGGTGGTATGGGGTTCAGGAGTCCGGCTGGTCTAGTCGGAGGCGTTTTGCGTCGCTGACACTCACGGCACGTTTTCACGTAATGGGAAACGTCGGTAGCTAGCCGCGGCCAATAGTACTTCTCCTGGATGCGGTGCAACGTGCGAGCAATCCCGAGATGCCCTGCAGTCGGCTCATCATGACATGCCTGCATAATTTCTTGCCTGAGAGTTTTGGGCACGACAAGAAGATGCACTGTCCTGTTGGGCGCGAAGTTCTTCTTCAGAAGGACATTATTGTGAAGGACGAAAGACGACAGTTGGCGCTTGAACCCCCGGGGAGGCGATGCGGTCTTGCCTTTCAAATAATCAACTAGGCTTTGCAACTCAGGATCCGAGCGCTGCTGCTGCGCGAAACTGCTGGCGCTTACCGGTCCTAAGAAAGCGTCGTCGTCTTCCTCTTCCGGTGCTGCGTCTACGGGGGCTCGCGATAGGCAGTCTGCATCGGAATGCTTGCGGCCAGATTTGTAGACTATAGTTACGTCGAATTCTTGAAGACGCAGGCTCCAACGAGCAAGGCGGCCTGAGGGATCTTTCAAATTGGCCAACCAGCACAGAGCATGGTGATCGCTCACAACCTTGAATGGTCGTCCGTATAGGTAGGGGCGAAATTTGGACGTGGCCCAAATAATGGCGAGACATTATTTCTCTGTCGTCGAATAGTTGGCTTCGGCTTTCGACAGTGAACGGCTAGCGTACGCGATAACTTTCTCCTGTCTGCCATTTTTCTGAACGAGGACCGCTCCTAAGCCCACCCCGCTTGCATCGGTATGAACTTCGGTTTCGGCGTTTTCATCAAAGTGCCCGAGCACAGGAGGGGACTGTAAGCGGCGCTTCAGCTCGTTGAAAGCTTCCTCTTGCGGCCTTTCCCATTTAAAAGGCACGTCAGCCTTGGTAAGTTGGGTCAAAGGTTCAGCGATGCGCGAAAAGTTCTTGACGAATCGCCGGTAATAAGCGCACAATCCAAGGAATCTGCGTATAGCCTTCTTGTCATTAGGCTGTGGAAACTCTGCGATCGAAGCCGTCTTCTTGGGGTCTGGGCGAACTCCATCCTTGCTTACGACGTGACCAAGGAACAGCAGCTCCTCGTAGGCGAAGTGGCACTTCTCTGGTTTCAGTGTCAGGCCTGAAGACTTGATCGTTTCCAGCACCATCCGAAGCCTTCTGAGGTTGTCTTCAAAGCTTGAGGAGAAGACAAGAACGTCATCTAAGTAGACTAGGCAAATCTGCCACTTCAAGCCTGCGAGCACCGTATCCATTACTCGCTGGAACGTCGCTGGGGCAGAGCAGAGGCCGAAGGGCATCACCTTGAACTCAAAGAGTCCGTCTGGCGTGATGAACGCAGTCTTCTCGCGATCTCTTTCGTCGACTTCAATTTGCCAGTAGCCGCTCTTCAGGTCCATCGATGAGAAGTACTTAGCGTTGCATAGCCGATCCAGTGTGTCGTCGATGCGGGGGAGGGGCTAGACACCCTTCTTCGTAATGTTGTTCAGGCGGCGGTAATCGACGCAAAAGCGAAGGGTGCCGTCTTTCTTTTTCACTAGGACGACCGGTGCTGCCCAGGGGCTCCTCGATGGCTGGATGACGTCGTCACGAAGCATTTCCTCAACTTGCTTGCGGATAGCCTGGCGTTCGAGCGGCGATACGCGGTAGGGGCTCTGTCGCAGTGGTCTTGCGTGTTCGTCTGTGACAATGCGGTGCTTGGCAAGCCGGGTTCGTCGTACATTCGATGCTGATGAGAAGCAATCGGTGTACCTTTGAAGAAGACTGCGTATTTGGTCTTGTCTGCTCCGGGGTAATGCCGGGTTGATGTCGAACGTGGGTTGATGGCCTTGGTCAGATAGTTCTGCGGGTTGGTCGGGTAGGGCAAATACGTCTCTGATGTCCGCCAGCTCGTCGAGGAAAGCGATCGTCGTACCTTTGTTTAGATGCCGGTATTCTTCGGTGAAGTTGGTTAGCAACACCTGGGCTTGGCCATTTCGTATTTCGGCGACTCCCCTCGCGACGCCCAATCCTCGATCCAGGAGTAACTGGGTGTTCCCTTCGATAACGCCTTCGGCATTTTCGATGTCTCCAGTACCTATGCCGACGAGAACACTTGATCGGGGCGGCACGCTCAATGCTTCATCGAGGACGTTTAAGGCAACGTGATGAGTCGCGCTCGTCGCAACAGGTATGGCTTTTTCCGTGGAAAGCTTGATCGACTTAGATCGAAGGTCGATGATCGCCCGATGTTCGTTCAGGAAGTCCATTCCCAAAATCACGTCTCTCGAGCATTGCTTTAGGATCAGGAAGGTTGTCGCATAGGTTCTCCCATTTACAGTAACTCTCGCGGTGCAGCGTCCTGACGGCGTAATCAGGTTGCCACCTGCGGTGCGGATCAGCGGGCCATCCCAGGTTGTTGTTACCTTCCTGAGTCGGACAGCGAGTGGGCCACTCATGACAGAGTAGTCAGCTCCCGTGTCCACCAAGGCAGTAACCGCGTGACCGTCGACCGTAACTTCAAGGTCACTTGTTCGCGTTCTGGTATTGTACGTTGTCTTCGGTGTCCGATCTTGGCTTCGTCGAGTAGTGAGGCTGCGGTGGGCGTACTGCGACGTTAATTCACTGGGCAGCGGTAAAAGCTTCAAGTCTGGCCGCGTCGTCGTCGGTGTCGTCGTCGTCGGTGTTGTCGTCGTCGGTGTTGTCGTCGTCGGTGTTGTCGTCGTAGTTGAGGCATGGTCTTGAGTACTCGTCGATGGAGGATCTTTGTCATTGCGCTTAGAAGCAACCTCACCTCCAGAGGCTGCTTTATTTAGTTTAACCTTCGGGGGCTGGGGGAGCGTCCACGCACGGCGTAACCTCGGCTAGGAGAAACAAAGCGCGGGGACGATGGCGACGGGGAACGTGATAGGCGGCTCGGCGATGAGTATTCTTCCCGACGTAAAAACTCTTCGATTTCGGCTGGTCGCTGGCCGGGTCGGGGTCGTGGAAACTCGTAAGAGAACCCTCGGATGCCCAGTCTTCTGTATGGGCAGTGCCGGAGGACGTGACCGGCTTCGCCACAGTGGAAGCATAGTGGGCGGCGCTGGTCGGGAGTTCTCCACTCGTCGCATTTCCTCGGCTGCGCGCGTCGCTCGTAGAACGGGCGGGTTGGGGCGAGTGGGCGGCGGTCCAACGCAGCTGGCTGAGGGCGATAGGGGCTTGGGTCCCGTCGTCGAGGTGCAGGACGGCGCACAGCTGCGGCGTAAGTCATGGCTGGGGGCTGCAGAGGCTGCGTGGGTGTCGGCGTCACACCCAAGGCCTGTTGAACCTCGTCCCGGATGACGTCAGTGAGCGATGAAAGTTGCGGCTGCGTTCCCGTTGGCAGCAACCGTTGGAGCTCCTCTTGCACAACTTCACGTATAACCTCCCGCAGGTTATCATTGTTAGCGGTGTCCATGCAGCTTGCTGACAAAAAGCGCTGCTGGCGGTCATACTGGCGGGCTCGGGCGTCAAGAGTTTTCTCCATTGTGGATGCCTCTTCTACGAATTCAGCGACGGTTTTCGGTGGGTTGCGAACGAGGCCGGCAAATAGTTGCTCTTTAACTCCTCGCATAAGCAACTTCACGCTCTCTTCTTCCTTCATGTTCATGTCGGCACGCCGGAAGAGACGCTTCATCTCCTCAGTATACACTACAACGGTCTCGTTTGGGTGTTGTATGCGAGACTGTAGCAGCTGCTGGGCTCTCTCCTTTCGCACGACGTTTGTGAAGGTCTTCAGAAGCTGTTCCTTGAAGGTTTCCCAGTTGGCAAGGCTGGCTTCCTCATTCTCGAACCAGACTCTTGCTGGTCCCTCCAGGGCGAAGAAGACGTACCTAAATTTCATGGCATCGTCCCAGTTGTTGAAGACAGCCACACGGTCGAACTGCTCCAGCCATTCCTCGGGATCGGCGCCAGGCGAAGCGTCGAAGGTTGGTGGCACCCGGGGCTGCTGCAGAATGATTGGAGTGGTCGTCTGGGGCAAGGTCATGATGGACGTTGGTACTTGCTTTCGCTTCCGGGTAGTGTCCGGCAGGGTCCCGAACTCAGGTGCGTCCCCTTGCAGGCGTCGGCTTGCGCGGTGGACTGGACTCAGGTCCTGCGGTAGATGACTCAGAGGGCTGGCGTCACGACTTGTTGGGGGTGTCCGGAACATGAAAGGCAACCCCGCACCTCCACCAGATGTCACGTTGTAGTGACGGCAGTCCAGCGGTCAGGAAGACACCAGAAAGACTTGTAAACGAAGCTCTTTATTTGGGCTGACTTGCGCCCTCAAAAGAACTGAATCACTCGGCGGCGGCGTAAGCAACAGGCGTGCTCGGCGGTCGTCGAACTACGAATGTACGCCGCTCGCGGCATCGCTCAATTTAAAGCCGACAAGGAAACTTCCAGATAACAAGACAAGATCATCTACAGAAATCTGGAAAAACCTAGATGCAGCCTTTCATGGCTGCGATCAATCGAGATTAGTGTGGTCGCTTCTCGCGTCACGAACAAAAGTGATAACAACCCTTTCCTGCAGCCTTGAGCGTGAACGAACAAACACTACAATGATACGTGGCAATATTAATGAATATGTTATCGCTTAAAGGAAATTGATTGACTATATATATATATATATATATATATATATATATATATATATATATATATATATATATATATATATATAGGGTGTCCCAACTAACTTGGACCAAGATTTATAAAAAACTAAGCGTTCTTCAGAACTGAAGTCGCGGACTTGCTTCAGATAGAGGAGGTAAAAATGAATCTAGAAGACAAGTTTGATGGCTAGATTAATTAGTTCATTAACTATAGGCCCAAATGTCAGAATTGCGTGGAAAAAGCGTGGACGTCCATATGGCCACGGGAATGGTGTGACGCACATCCATCGGAAGTCACCACAGCATAGTGAAAATTGCCACAGAATGGTCAGAAAAACGTCGGATTTGTGTCAAATTAGATGGAAAAATGTGCAATTAAGCACTTAAGATCGCCGAAAGGAGCATAATTTGGGTATCAATATAACCACGGGAACGCTGTGACGTCACATCCACCGGAAGTCGTCGCGGCATAGTGTCCTCGGCTTGCGTCTCTCAACACTTTAGTTGCCAAAGTGTCCTCGAAATTTTTTTAGCTGTGTAGTGGCACTTGCCACCAAGCCCAGCTTTTATTCCTTGTATTTTTGTTTTACTGTGTCGAAAAGTGTTAGAAAAATTCGCCATTGTCTTTAAATACGTTTTCCTACACTTCTAACCTTATATTACCTCAATTCTTTTGAGACACCAATCTTCCAACCGCTTTTGGCTAACTTCCAGCGAAGATATATTACATGACCATTGTTATCTCTAAACCCTAGGGCCTCAGAAAGAGTGACTGTGCCTGCATCGACATCCGGATGGATACCATCACATTCGAGTACGAGGTGCTCAATTGTTTCTACATATTTACCACACACAGTCTATGTCTCGTTATCTTCGTTAAATTTCTTTCTGTAGCTGCGCGTTCTAAAACATCCTGACTTTGCTTCAAAGAGTAGGGCACTGCCTCTTGAGTTACCACAGAACGATTCCTTCTTGATCTGCCTTTTCCAGTGTCGGTATTGTTCTACACTACGCTTCTTTTCCATTGTCAGTGCACGTTAAAGAACCCCAGGTGGTCGAAATTTCCGAAGCCCTTCACTACGGCGTCCCACATAGCCCGAGTCGTTTTGGGACGTTAAATCCCCATAAACCCCAAACTAACTTTTCCATTGAATTAATCCAATTTTCACCTTCGGCGTTTTTTACCTGTCGCTAATGCTCTTTCTTTCTCTGTCCTCGTTTCCGGCATACTTACTGGTTAGTTTTCTAGTTATTTTCCTCCATTGTTAGTCAACGCTCTTTCTGTATAAGTATTTGATTACCTTAGCTGCTCACCAGTTATCATCCAATTTCCTCAGGCGTACTTCATATAATATTTTAGTCTGAGGTGAAAATCATCACAATCGTTGAAAATCATCACACCTGACTTTGTTGCGCTAAAACTGAAATATAGAGCGTCTCCTTCTTCTCCGCAACAAATAACCAGAGTTCGCAAATCTTCCTGGCTATCTGCTAACAGTACAATATCGTCCGCATACATTAAACCCGGGAGACGTTGCTCAATAACCTTTCTGCCTAATCTGTACAACAGATTATAACCTAGATTATTTCCTTGCAGCCTTCATTCCAAATTTGTCACACAGGGCATCAACAGCAGCGCTGATAGAGGACAATCTTGCCTGAATCCTTTCCGTACCACGACGCTTGTACTTTTTATCCCTTCCCATGTAATTTCAATTTTATTATCTCAGCATATTTCCTGTAGAAAATCAGTTACCTAATGACCGATACCTTCATTTTTTTCGGATGTTCCACAGGTGGGTGGGTGGGTGGACGGACGGACGGACGGACGAACGGACGGACGGACGGATGGAGCGTGCCCTTTGAAGCGGTGTGGTGGCAGCTGCCACCATGCTCGGCTCGTCGCAGCGAGCTCCGGAACTAGGCGGCAACGGTCGGCATGCTTTGATCTCAGTGTAGATGACCGAGCATACAAATTATTCGAGGCTATGTGCAAGCACTCTAAGTAGTACTGTCAGCGACATCATGTCTCACATCCCCTTAAGCCTGAGGCGCGTTGTTTCAGCACGACTAGGCGTCTGCGAGCTACTCGTCTATTCTCGTCGCCTGCAAGGCAATGGCTGACCAGCAACTGCGCATGCCGGTGGATAGGCGTAATATGTCCACGGTTTGGCCACCAACACCACCCGAACCAACTCATCAAATGAACAACGAACAAAGTCTACGCAACTAAATCCAATGACGTGGCAGATTTAGAAGGAAAAAACACTAGCTGAGGTTTAGCTGTGGTTAAACCGGGCAAGTTGCGTAAGCAAGCAGCAACTGTTCTGCCCGAGGCGAACGCGCGTATTTATTCCCCGTTTCCCTCCCGCTTCCTCTCTCCACATTCCGACACATGCGTCGAGAGAGCGCGACTAGGCGCGCGGCAGCGGCGGTGACGCAGCGACGGTCCTGCCACCTGGTGGAGCGCGGCTGAAGCGGTTGCTATGGCAACGGCGCTCCATCTGACCTCGGCCACCGCCGGAAGCTACGCGACGGCTCGAAACCTGACGCAGTATTGCTTACGCAATAAAATCGCCAAGGCACGGGTGAATGTTCCTCCGCAAGTTGTCAAGCGAGTACTGTACATTCCATGACGGAGCGATTCATGGCACGCATAGTGGTGGACGGCAAACGCTTTGAGCGTTACTCATAAATAAAACTTCGAAACCAATAAGTCGAGAGAGCTGTAGTCATCAGTTGCATTTTGCATTTTTTTTTTTTTTTGGGGGGGGGGGGGGGGGGGGCTGATTAACAAATCGCAAGCAAACAGCGAGCACAGTGTTTCATCCTTGTTGAAGCTGCAGTACCGACAGCGAAAATTTGTGCGCTTTAGCCTCGCTTCTTGTTCGAGGCCTCCTACAGCATAAAACATGCTGCGAAGCGGAGAGGCAATAACTATTGACGAGTGCGCACTGCCCACGATAGCAGTGACATGCACGTAGAATGCCTGTCTGCCGTACTCGCAGCTGGCTTCGATGCAGAAAGACGGGTGTCGTGACGAGCTCGTTATTCACTTAGGGAGTATTGTGGGCGAGACTTCCGGCGCGCTCTGAAAGGCAAGTTTTGGAATCGAATGCGAAAAAGCAGGCAAATTATTAATGAGCACCTCAATGGTTTGGTTTGGTTTATGGGGTTTAACGTCCCAAAGCGACTAAGGCTATGAGAGACGCCGTAGTGGAGGGCTCCGGAAATTTCGACCACCGGGGGTTCTTTAACGTGCACTGACAATGCACAGTACACGGGCCTCTAGATTTTCTCCTCCAAAGAAATTCTAGCCGCCGCGGCCGGGATCGAACCCGCGTCTTTTGGGTCAGCAGCCGAGCACCATAACCGCTGAGCCACCGCGGCTGCTTGAGCACCTCAATACCTGTTGCACTTTCGCATGAGCTGTAAATTATATTAGGCACGAACTAAAACACTCTACAGAATTACGATTGCAACATGCACTTTGATGAAAAATAAAAGCATAACGAATTTGTCTGCTTGGTGAGGGCGTAATAATCTTCATATTAATTGCACAAAGACCAAAATCATGCTGTTTTATGGCGTCCAATGAACAATTGGCTCTTCGTTTCCAGTGCAACTACAGAACACTTCTATTTTTACCTTCTCAAGAGGTGATGTTTCCAGGTGTTCTTTTAGATCGCTATCTTACATAAACCAAAATTAAGCACTAAAACTTGTTACCTTTGACTGTTTCTGTACAAATGCTGTACCTTTCTTTATTGATTTGTGCATACAACCACTACGGTACCTTTTACACGATAAGTTATAACTAATATTTGTAGGGTCCTAAGAAACAAAATCATTGTAAACTTCATGAATGCAGCTTTAGTTAATCATAATAATACACGATTCACTGCTGATGCATCCATTCTTCTCCCTTAGGTTGAAACCAATTATGGGAAATTTAAAACGAACTTTACGTGAACTTTAAGGAATCAGTTACCCAACGGAATTAAATCATGCTGACCATCAACAGTATCCAATAAAGAGCACAAAAACAAACTAATTTCACCAGCTGAATGTCCTGGGATATTGTAACGTGGCGGCCAGCCGAAGAATGAGGCGTGGTGAACCATGAACGAGAGACGATTTAATGGCCGCTGGCCTAGCGCTAGCGCTCCGTCCCGCGCCACTGCCATCTTCGTCTTCGTCACACTACCCGGGGCCTCCGAGCGATCGTCCCGATCGGTGACGAACAGACGCGCGAAATGGCGATGGTCTTGAGTGGAGGTTTGAACAGCATGTAGAAGATGGTGCGCAGTGCTGGCCGCCACGATGAGAAAGATGAGAGAATGAGTCCCGGTCCACGAAGCATCCGGGCCGGAGGGTGCCAGGAGCTGACGGCCGAGGTCCTTGGACGCACCGGACGGCAGGGGCAGGGGGGCGCGGGCTGGGGCATGGCCGGGCGGCGCGGACCAGGCACTCACGGCCGACGTCCACGGCACGCGCAGGACACCGAAGCTCCGGACCAGGATGCAATGAAGGGGCCCCAGCACCTCCACCAAATGTAACGTGGCGGCCAGCCGAAGAATGAGGCGTGGTGAACCATTAACGAGAGATGATTTAATGGCCCCTGGCCTAGCGCGAGCGCTCCGTCCCGCGCCACTGCCATCTTCGTCTTCGTCACAATATTGTTCTGAATATTGTTTTTTTTTTTCATTTTCTACTCCTATTCCTGTACTTTAATAAAGTGCGTTTGATGTTGCGTACTGCATTTTACTCTTCGAACCCAAACCCTGTTTTTGCTTTTTCCATTGTTATTGTTCTTGCTCACGCATATACCGTATATTGCACCTGCAATCACAGTTATTAACTTAAAATCAATTGTTCTCTCATTGCTTTCTAATCAATATCCTGTATTTTGAATGTTTATGCACTTTACATATTTAACGAAGTATTGTTACTGCCTTTCACACGTCTTTGATGTAGAATCTGTATCGTACTTTTTCTGAGGTGCCGCCTCTATCTGGATCTGTAAGGCTCCGTCGACGGCTCTTTCTGTAACCTTGGGACCTCCTCCTGTACTTTCTAAAAAAAATAAACTGAAACTGAAATTAGTTCAATAACCGTGACAACATACATTCGTATGTTGTGTTTGTATCCGCCAAGCCGAACACGCATCATCCACGATACCGTTATCAACCTGTAAACGCAAAAATGTCACCCTGTCTATCACTCCTGCCTAAGTGCTAAGGCATCACTCAATTCCTCTCCCTCACGTTCTCCATCACCTTGTCCCCTACCGCTGGTAGATGTAACTCGCTCCACATGCAGCCTTCCTACCAACGACGCTCTCGGCTGCCATCGCCTGGGGGTCACCACTAGATTGCCACGTGCACCGATTCGTCCAGTGAAAACTGTACTGCGCCTCCAAACATAAATAAGGCAGCAACTAAATATATTTTCCGTCTGTGGTCGCGGAGGACATGCTGAAACACACTTTGCGGCTAGCCGAATGATTTGAAATCGCACGGAAGCCAGGCTCTAATATAGTTTCTCTTCCTCCTAATAGAGGCCGCCACCTTACCGTTCAAGCTGGAATTGGGAAGCGTCGTGCAGAATCCATTTTTTGGGGGGATCGGGTGTTCTAGCCTGAGATGCTTGCTGTGAAAACCAGATCAGGAGCGCCTGCCAAAAAAAGAAAAACCTTACTAGCACCACGACAAGTATATTCTTTGTAGGTTACAAATTTCAAATCGCTGCAATCCTGTTAACAGAAATTTGGCTGCATAGTTCTACACTCGACAACGAACTTTTTTAGTCACACGAAAACTACAGTGTATTTCGATGCGATCGCTCTTCAGGCCGACGTGGTGGCGTGTTAATAGCAGGGTCTGAACGCATAGAATCCTTCCATATCAAACTTGTCATTTCATTAGAATTTATTTGAGTTCAATTGCACGATTAATTATAACTTAAGTTACAATTAACCACTAAAAAATTTATTTTGCGCCTGCTGTCGCGCACCATCTGCGCCCACTGGATTCTGTTGTGATTTTCATGACACCTTAAGTATGTATGCTAATTTTTTCCAATGTTCCAGTTTTTTTTTTCGGGGGGGGGGGGGGATTTCAATTTTTCTTATATCGACTGGTCGTTCCCTGGTATGGCAAATAACGGGTCATATCCAAGTCATCAAATTTTCGCATTGCTTTGTTCGAATTTTTCATTATTTCAGCCAATCACTGAACCAACGAGAGTTACATTTCTACTGCCAACTTATTGAATCTGTTTTTTACCGCCGTTCCTGATTTTGTATCGAGAGTAGATATATGCGTACAGTAAGTGACCATTCACTGTTGCGCATTACACTAAACTTAACAGTGCTTGTATCGCATAACAAAGAGAAAACGATCTGCTATTACTCTAGGGCTAATTTCTGTGCGATCGGTCTGGCTCTGCAAGTTTTTATGGAGTAATTTATTCACAGATTTCAAGAGCGATCGGTAAACGATAACTGGATATTGTTTAAAATGGAGCTTCATGAGCTGATTGATCTGTACATTCCTAGTAAAACCATTGTGATGAACGGACACGCACCATGGTACAGTCAGGCGCTAAAATGCCTCGCGAACAAAAAGAAGAGGCTGTTTTCTAAAATAAAGCATTCCCAAACGCAGCAGCCTTGCTCAACGCTAAAAGCAACTGTCAGAACTTATGTAAACGCCCTGAAAGAAGCGAAACATTTGTTTTTCAATTTCATGCTGCTATCGTTTTTGTTAACTAATCCAAAAAATTCTGAAGCATTTTAAACAGGCAAGGCCAGTCGGCGATATCACTGGTTGATTTCGAGTCTAACCGAATCCCTATAAGCAATTGCGCTAACATTCTGAATCAGACCTTTGCTGAAGAGTTTTCACGCGACCGTAGTTTCCCTCTTCCTATTTACAGAAGTGCATCTAAAGTTCCCATGGATCCCATTAGAATTGACTATGATGGATTATTGAGTACAGTTGACCGATTAAAACTTACCTCTTCTTGTGGCCCCGATAATATTACCAAAGTGCTTAAAAACACTAAAACTTATTCTGCAATCCTGTTATCTAAGATATTCGAACAGCCACTACAGCTTGCGACATTGCCTGACGACTGGAAGATAGGCAGTGTAGTTCCACTCCATCGGTTAGGAGAGAAGCATGCGGCAAACAACTATAGGCAAATATTTTTAACTTCACTTGTCCCACAAGGATCCATCCGTGCTTTATCCTCTTTTATTTTACCGATGATTTTGTCATATATCGGTGAATAAAAACTTCTGGCGTTGTCGGTGTCCTTCAAGCTGATCTTGATGCTGTTCTTGATGAACGCGTTGGCTAAGCCAACTTAGAGGTCTTGAACGCCACTGTGTCTTGAAAACCGCTGCTTCAGCTGAAATATGCCGATTTCTCTGCGGCCAAAGCTGTGAATATACATTGCGACATCCAAGTGTATCGCACCTTGATTTCGCGTGATATGACATTTCATGGCGTCCGCTTGAACAGTCAACTTTGCCAATGAAAGAACAAGATTCCGAGACTGCGCCACATACCTGCTGTTTCAGTTTCGCGCGCTGAGATCCGCAGCTTTCAAAGCTTTCGTGTAGATGGCGCCACAAATCAACAATTTCGGTGGTTGAGTCATGAAGCTCTGAAGCCCAGAATTCATTTCAACCTTTCATATGTTGCTTACACAATTGAGTACAAACGAACTCTTAGCTTTTTATGAGAGCCTGCTGCACCTAGCTGTGGTTTTTTTTTTTGTTTCAGATCGATTTCGCATCCTTCATGTCGCAATCGCAAATAAGGTGCTCTTTGACGTCATCAAGCGAATTCGGTAAAGAAATCTTTGCAAAGCAATTACCGGGGTAGCACGTCGTCTGCCATTTTTCTCCATACATGTTTTACCACCACAAGTAAATCAACTTTTTTTGCACAATTCGAAGTGCGACGTCCACCTTCGAATAAAAATTACTTAGACCAGCTTTCGGGAGTTTAGTTCATAATCGCAGTATTGTAATGTTGCTATTTCCGTTAATTTGGACACACATGAAAATTTCCACATCCAAAGAACTGAACCGCTAATATTTTGCGCTTAGAACACTAAAAGAAATCGTCTAGCCATCGCACTGGCTCAGTGGTCATAGTGCTGGGCTGCTGACCCGAAAGACGCGAGTTCGATCCCGGCCGGAGTGGTTGAATTTCGATGTAGGCGAAATATTAGAGGATGTGTACTGTGCGATGTCAGTGCACATTAGGGGACCCCAGGTGGTCGAAATTTGCCGAGCCCTTCACTACGGCATACCTCATAGCTTGAATCGCTTTGGGACGTTAACTAATAAATCCATTAACCATTAACTAATAAATCTTCTATCTTAAGGCCCGAAGAAACTATTAGGTGGAAGGGAGGAAGGAAGGAACATTTATTGAGAGGATCTGTTGAGAAAGAGCCGGCAAACGATTTCTTTTCGGTAGGCACAAAAATTGGTGTCTCAAAGTGTTAATGGCGCATGTTGTAAAATAAGCTCTATTGGTTATTATTTGACCTTTGCTATCATTTGGTGTCTTTATTCATGAAACGCAGGAACAGAAATTCATCTGGTAACTTGGGCAAATGAGCCCGAAGGCCGCTATGAGGATTAATATAAAGCTTGTCATTAAATGATTCTTAGAGATTCTTTACTCAATGCGCTCGACAGTTGTGCGATCACTTTGTTTAGTAATTTTTCTGAAAAGCTGCCTTTGTTGCTATTTTGTGGTATATATACCACTTCAAAACCTTGCTTGGTTAAGACAGAACCTGCCTAGCAAGCGCAGGAAAGAACTGATGGTTTGAAATAAATTTCAGAAATGAAAAAATGAGAGGTCTTGCACAGATTAATTTTAAAAGCAGATTAGGCCCGCATGAAATTGCATCTTCCTTTGAGGGAAAGCGAGGACCACCGCACCAAGTTTGTACAGATGGAACTATATTTAGGCTCCTAACGGGAGCCCACTTAGGGAGCCTAAACTGCAACTTAGGAGGAGGGGAAAATCAAAAACACCAATCTGCTATGCGGCCTCAGACTACGTGCAAAAAAAAAAACATGGGGAGACACTTAAGCACCTCCTTAAGAGTGAACCACGAGCACCTCTCAATGTACATGGCACATCATCATTCACGCAAGGCGCAGACTCAGAAGAAAGCCCCGCACTAGTCGACGTTACCGGCTCCATCACCCACGGGGGCGAAGAGCAAGCAAGCCACACTTTTATACCATCCACATGAATGCATTATTTCGCACTGCTAATAGAGGCCCGAGTGCGCAATGACAACTTTCTACTCCGCTAGAACGATGACGTCACACTCACTCAAAGCGCTCCTGGTGGCCTCCGCGAGAAGTGGAAAGGTTGCGCAAGGATTTTCCCCGCACTAACGACGCAACAGAGCAGCGGCAGCTATAGACTGTGGCCACGTCGACGCCGCCGACGGTGACGCCGGCTTTTCCGCCTCATGAGTTCCTCAACGCTCTTGCGTTGAAACACCCAGCAGGTTCAAATTAATCCGGAGTACTTCACTGCGGCTTCTCTCGTAAGCCCACGTGCAGGTTCTGGATGTTACATTACACGTACCATATTTCTAGCAAGACCCCCTCTTCTTTCTCGGAGCCGCTGCTTCACCTTGTACGATTAGGTGTTTTTGTTTAACTAGTGATCTCTTTGCCATAAGTAATTATGATTCTTTCAGTTCTTTTCGCGTCAGTACGGCAGTCCCATTCCGGTAGAGCAAGCGGTGTAATTTACGGGCGTGACGCCTTCGTTCGCCATTAATTTCTTCTTCCGGAGCGCACGCCCACGTACACTTCCCATCGCTGGAGACATTTAATTACGTCGCCGCTTGCCGATGATGCAGGCTTCCTCGTGCACGCTAATTCACCACCGCGACGTCAACTAAAACAGAATGCGTTCAGCTAACGGATGCCATGAGCCAAAGATCACGTCCTGCGTCCCAACTCCGGAATTTCGCGATTGCCTGTCTCCTTCGATTTTTTTTTCTGTTTCGCCCTCGGTACAGCCGCGCGCCATGTTGTCCCCCAGACATACTGGCGGCAGCGGGCGTAATCGATCAACCCTCCTCTCACCCGCGAGGGTCCCTCCTCCTCTCGTCTCATCGTCTTCCCAGGAGGGACCCAATTTCGGTCCCACCGCAGATGTTATAACGGGGCACCCTTATCGGCGCACGGTGCGGCTCCACATCACCTGCACACTTCGCTGCTTTTGTGCGTGTGCGCGCAGCATCCCTTCGTGCGCGACGCACGTGGGCACGCACGCACGTGGGCACGATAAAATCCGCGAGTCTCCGGAACGGACAACACGAGCTCCTCGAAGAACAAAAAAGTGAAGTAGGGTAAGATCCGCCGTAAAAAAAGATCCGCAAAGAAATGAACGAAGAAGCTCCGACGGCGTCCCTCGTGAACCGGCGACCAAGAATACACCTGCTCTTAGGCTTGCCCGTGTTACTTGTTTGTATTACTCGATGTAGTTACTGCGTCGCTTGGTTCTGACGCCGTTCAAATGAAAGAAAACAGATGTGGCGAGAGTTTCGGAGGAGGTGTGCGCACAACAGAGGTTTCGCGCGTCGTCTTGCCCATGCATGGCTCAGAGTGCCTGCTCCCACGTGCTGTCTAGGCGCGTGATGTCTGCGGAGTGGTTGCCTCTGCGAAGAGCGCTTCGCTCACCCTCGTGAGACGAGCCTGTATGCGCGCCCAGTCGAACCTAGGCTGTCTCGACTTCGCAATTAAGAAGGCAGAGTGTTTTTCACGTCGAGGACGGAGCGGGACGCTCATTCTCCGAACGGGCAGGAGCGATTGCGCTCCGTTGTGTGCGTCGCAGACTCGAAGGTCTGTTGCCGGTTATTCTTTTCGTGGAATGGTTGTCACCTCTACCTCGACGGGGCGGGGAACTCGTCGGCTTGCAAGCGTATTTGAGATTACGACGCCATTTGAAGTGTGCCCTTAGTAGGCGTTTTTAACTGTATAGGGCTGGCTTGTCTACCGGCGCATAACTAACGGTAAAGACGCTTGTGAGCTTCAAAGGTGGCCTACGTCTGCCCTGACAACTTTCGATCTATATCGCTCACTGGCACTCCGTGTAAAATAATAGAACATGTCGTACATTCTCATCGTATATCTCTCTTTTTTTTAAATCTAATTCCTTTTTTAGCATTGCTCAAACTATTTTCCGTAAGTCAATTTGATGCGAAACAACCAATATCTTTCACACATGGCCTCCATTGCATCTTTGACCACGGGTCTACGGCAGCCTGCGTATTTTTGGACTTTTCTGAAGTGTTTGATGCGATTTCTAGCGAGCTCCATTGTTATTAAATTAAGTAACCTTAATATCACCTAATCTACCTGTGTGTCTAAAATGCTTGCTTTCAAACCATTCACAATTCGTAAAAGCGAGCAATATTGATTCCCATTCTTTACCTGACCGCTCTGGCTGCCTCAAGGTCCGTTCTTGGACCTACCGTCCAGCATAGCTTTTCAATTAGTCTTATTGCTGGAGACTGTTATTTACTGCAAAATTAATTATTATAATGATGTCTCTCGCCATTAATCCGACATTAACAAGGTTCTGGATTGGCGTAATATTTCGATCAGGAAACTAAACATTAATAAATTTGATATTATAGTTTTATGGGGGTTTAACGTCCCAAAGCGACCCAGGCTATGAGGGACGCCGCAGTGAAGGGCTCCGGAAATTTCGACCACCTGGGGTTCTTTAACGTGCACTCACTTCGCACAGTACACAGGGCTTCTAGCATTTCGCCTCCACCGAAATGCGACCGCCGCAGCCGGGCTCGAACCAGCGTCTTTCAAGTCAGCAGCCGAGCGCCATAAGCACAGAGCCACAGCGGACCGCGGCGGCTATCAGATAACAATGATGAATTGATAACCAGACTGGACAAACAGGACAAAGCAATAGCGAACCTTCAAGGCAGTATTGAGAACATCTAGCAAGTAAACCACATAAAGAAAATCAAACGATTGAAGCAGGATTTGAACCAACTTGACCAGCATGGAAGAAGGCTCAATCTGGAGGTGCATGGCACTTCGCTAAAGGATAAGGAAGATTTATTCGCTGTCATGAGTGAAGTTGGTGTATCAGTGGGACTGCAGCAGTTAAGCCAAAGTGATGCTGAAGCCATTCATAGGTTGCCCTTACGTGATGACCAGGCTCCTCCCATCCTTATTCGCTTTAAATCCGAACAAATGCAGGATGAATGAAAAAAAAAGCAAAACAACTTAAAGACGACACAGAGCACAGTAAGCTCCGTTTCTATGAAAATATGACGGCCTACAACGAAAGACTCCTCTGGCTCATACGCGCTTGAGCGCAAGAAAAAAAAACTACCCGTTTGCTTGGGGAAACTAGCGGGAAAATACTTGTCAGGAAAGAGTGTCGTGAAGCCGAGATCAGAATTGCTTTGGAGGACGACCTCAAAAAAATAACATGAACCCCAAGTTCATGTTATTCTTGAGCCATTCTTGGATAAGGGCCCTAGATGTGATGAACATCATGAATGGAATGATTTATTGAATTCAAGATTTTAATGACCGTGTAAATGTTAACAATGTGATACATAGTTCATTGTCTATCTTCCACCAGAATACGTGCAGCTTGCGCAGTAAGGGTGAACAGCTTGAATTGTACTTCGATTCATAAGCAATGAAATTTGACGCCTTATGTTTTATGGAGACGGCATTCTGCATTAAACGAAGAGTGCTGTTTTACAGGTTATCAGCACATGGGATTGTATAGGCAAAATAGAGGGGGTGGCGGAGTGTCTGTTTTAAATGTAGTTTGCAATATTCCGTTTAACCAATAATGCACGACTGCGAAATGCTCATAGTTGGGTGTACTGATGTCGTAATCGAACTTGTTTACAGACCTCCTTGAGGAAATATTCAGAGTTTTCTCAAGCATGTTGAAAATGTACTTAACTTTGAATGTACAGGCGCGGACAAAAGTAAACGGAGCACGCAACTGTCTTCGAATATTTTTCAGGCGTCACCTAATTGAAATTTCCAGCAGCGGTACGCGCATGGTGGTAGAAGAGGTTGGTGAGCTTTCTTGTAGACCAACAACGCTTCTTCATTACCAACGGAGAAAGCGTGATTGCACTTCGAACGCAATAGCGTGCTCCGTTTACTTAAGGCCGCGCCTGTACATCGGCGTTTAAGGCAGTCATTGTTGGAGATTTATTCATTGATTTGCTGTCTGTCCGTCATGCTCAATGTGACTGTACCTTTTTCACTACGGCGTCTCTCATAGCCTTAGTCGCTTTGGGACGTTAAACCCCACAAACCAACCAAACCTTTCTGCTATGTTATTATATGGATTTGAAAGCCCTATTAACTCTGCAACAGAAGCCCATATTGATGTTTGTTTCACTAATACTCATGAAAAACTTCATTCCGGTGTTCTAGCGGTTGATGTAAGCGACGATTTTCCTCTTTCTTGTATCTTAGACTGCAGTGCGTCTAGCTGCAGTGAGAGGCCGAAAGCCTCAAATGATTGAAGATGTTGCGAATGACTAATTTGTTAAATGTTAACACACGTTGATTTCGTTTTAGTTTTCTAGAGAATTGAGTGAAGCAAAGACAAACACACTGCATCTCCAGCTTGCAAGTTAATCCGGTTGCAGGGTAGCCAACCGGAAACCTTTCTGGTTAACATCCTTGCCTTTACCCTTCTCTGTACCTCTCTCTAATTCATGAAGGGCATCTGGAACTCTAATGGGACTACGGAGATGCCGGACGGGGCTACATAGTGCTACAAAAAATGTTATGCATACATTTTTCAAAGAGTGTCATATACCCCTGCCGAATCAAACCTTTATCGTCAGATTCTCACCACGCTGGGTATGTCCTCTCACGCACATTATCCGGACGCGTCTGGATTGGTCGGGAGAAAGCGATCACGGGCTGCCAACATGTCTTTTGGGGCTCCTCACGACAATGTAAGAGTTTTCACTGAAAAAATTCCAGTCACGTCTAAACAGGGTGTGACTGATGAATGCAGCCATTTCGATTTTGGCGCTTTCTAAATGAACTTTCCGCTATCACCGGCCCTTAGCCTCTTTCTTTTAATGACGTAAGTTCTCCTAATAAGCACTCTTGCTTGGGAATCTTTAGTCTGAATTCGTGGCTGACATCCTTCTGTCACTGCTTCTCACTAAATATTGGTTTTATACTCCTGGTTTTGGAAAAAATGTTTTTTTTTTACACAATGGCTCAGATGAAAGGAAACAATGAGGCCTATAGCCAGTGCGCAAAGCCTCATGAAAAATAACAGAAATGGCACACTCATAAAAAATCATACGATACCGATATTGATCGTGTTTTTATTCAGGCGCGCCGCCGCAAGTAATACGCGTGATCACTGGTTCAGCATGTGTCAAACCAGGTTCTTCATGAACAAGCATTCGGTGCTGACACCCGCAGCGCTAAAGGCCTTGCACAAACACCGCGGCATGCATCATCGATCCAGGCGTCGTCGCATTATACGCCTTCACAAACCGATCGTTGTAGCACACCCTTTGGCTGTTTGCCTCCCCGCGCAATTAGACACACTAAAACGCGGCGCAAAGCACGAAAAACGTTCGCTCAGGATTGCATAGACAACGCCAGGGTATCTCATGGCGGGAGGATATGCAGTCTTTTCGGTAGCGCAGGCGCAAATTGCCCCATCGCGTGCTCGGTGTCGTTAATCACTTGCAGAGGCGGCCAGTGACTCCGAGTGTGTCCCTCCCGGGTGAGGGGCTTCGAATTTTTCTCCCTCGCCCGCGGTTATCGCTCGATTTTTTTTTTTTGTCCTAGTTGATTCATGGCGCCTTGCCGTGGCTCGCACGGAACCAGAAAACAGCTACTGGTACTCGCACACGGCTAGAAAAAAATGAAAAAAAGCTCTTAGCCATGTTTCTGCGAATTGTATCGATTTTGCTTGTTGCGTGCGTACGAACTTTGTCGCCCTAAGCCTTAACAGAAACTGCGAATGGTGTTTGCTAGAAGGCGATGACGACGCAAATCTCTCTCTCCTGCGCTCACAACGCCCCCTGAAATGCGTTGAGCGAACAGCACCCCTTGCAGACAAACCAGATCTCAGCAGTATGAGCAGCAGTAACATATAGTAGTCGTTCATCGCAACTCAACCTCCATGCTGCCTAGATATTTGCAACTGGGATTACAAAACATAAGGAGCCCATAGGCTAGGGTCCTGTACGAGGGACGCAACTTAGGAAGTTGTTAGCCTATGTACACTCGCCGTCAAAAGTAAATGGAAGGCCACTTTGTCAAAAAAATTTAATTTCTTTAAATCTAAAGCGTAATGGCTCATGCTTGTTGCTGCAACAGAGAAATTCTCAAAATCACAATTAGACTGCACATATGTATTCAATTATGCAGGAATAGACGATATGCGAAATTGCTTGGCGGTCTGGCAACACCGCGCCCACAACTTCCGGTTTCCATCTTGGCTCGGTCGAGCTCGTCTAGCTGGTGCTGGGGTCTGGTGCATCGTTTGCTATGCGTACTTTCTTCTTGCGAGTGGAATTTCAATAGGCAAGCTTCAGCTGCTGCGTTGTTTTCACAGCTGATCTTTGACCAAATGTAGGTGCTTTCAATAAGCGCCAGCTTACTCCTACCGCGTCATCAGCTTCGCTTGAAGTCTGGCGCTGATGGTCGCAATAATCGGCACTCGAAAGTGGGTTGGAAAGTCGAACCGTGACCGTTTGCGGTTGTTGTTTTAATGCTCGCATTAAAGCACCAGTTCAAGCATCACGCATTATCATGGCTATTTTATTCCCAGATGGACGCGAATTCATCTGGTAGGGTAGCGAGCGGTTATTTTGCAGTGAGTGCGCACGTGTGTTGACAAACTTTGTGACAGTGCGAACTTTCGTTCGCGCCGACGCCAGGAGCTTCGTGCATTGCAGTATAATCACACAAGACCCTCGACCAGCTGCGTAATTCGATTCCTTTACTGTAGTGTGCAATGCGCATCCGCGGTTTTCAAGGTCACCGTTTCAGAGCCCGGCGTCGGCTGATTTTCGCCAAAATTCGTTGAAACCGCGTCCTGCTTAAGACGCAGTCAGTCGACATTAACAAGAGGAAAGTAGGCATGCACATATAATTCAAAATATTGTAAGCAAAGACGCAGCTTTTTTTTTCCGGATAAGCACTGAGCCACCGCGGCGGCTTGATTAGAGAAAGATGCTGCAGCTGTATACGTAGGTACAGTCAGGCCGGTATGAAACGCGAACAGAGCATGTCAAGAAAACAAAATATTTTACCTGCCTACTTTCAGCTGAAGTGTACAACTATCCTGATTCATGTGCCTGGGTAAAGGGCCTACTGAAATGCATAATCGAAAATAGGTTGTAAAGGAATATCTCGCTGCAAAGCAGAAATGTGTGACATATGCGTGTTCGCGTTTCATTCCGGCCTGACTGTACATGCACGGACTCGATACGCTGGTCAAGCTGTGTGTGCAGGGGCGAAATTAGCATGTTCGGTTGCTTCCGAAACTTAATTAGCTTACTCCCAAACTTGAACAAATGGCTTTGTTGCGAAGCAAGCTGTTGGAGCTTGCCACAACGATAATAAAAGCTGATGGCCTGAAGCGTTTTCAGAACACTTTTTTCAGAAGCGTTTTCAGAAGCTTGAAGCGTTTTCAGAACGCGTTTTCAGAGCACGTACTTTCTAGCTTAGAAATGCGTCCCTCCTTCATAATAAAGTAGCTATATTATTCGCTTCTTTTTTTTTTAGATTTTCGTCGCCGCAGGTATCGAAGGTATAGGAATCCTCAAGAAATAAAGCATTCGCACCTCAGTTTTTATACGTAGGGTGTATTGCTTCACAAAGACACCTTAACGCGCATAACATATGCGTATGGTCCAGAGAGTTTGCTCGCCCTTCTAAAACTAATTGAACACGGGAAAAATTTAACTGAACTCGTAGCAAACTAAGCAGTAATCGGCATATGGTTCTTCGAGTGAACTTATTTCGCCACGGCACGAGCGATTGGCCCGCTCAAAAAAATTACCTTCTCTATTACGTTGTTCAAGTATGCGTCTATATATAATCACGCCCGACCGGAGAGTTGATAAATGCACGAAATCGGCTTCTAATTTTGATCAGAGACAACAAAGGCTGTGGTCCTTATCTTAATTTAAACGCAAATCACCTCGAGAGATTTGTCAAAAATCAGCGCAGAAAGCGAAAGCTGCGCATTGATCCACGTGCTGACACATGATGCCTCGCATGGCGTTTCGTGTTACTAAAACGTTGGGACGGAGTAAAGAAATAGAAAAGCGAAAAGCTGGAACGCACCTAGTTCTGGCACGCATCGTGGTGTCTTTTCACAGTGGAGAGGGTAGCGCAACACTGCATCGGCATTTTACTTTTATGCGAAGCATACTAAAATAGCCCAACCCAGCTCCTCGAGCGCGGCGGTGTCGTTACCATTGACCTTTCGTGACCTCCATGTCATACCACGTGATGCGTGACGTCAAAGCAGATGAAAAACGGGGGCCCAACTCGCGCCGTCGCGCGAGGCGTCGTGACCAAGGATGACCACGTGGTGCGTGACGTCACAGCAGATGAGAAACGGGGGCCCAGCTTGCGCCGTCGCGCGAGGCGTCGCGACCAAGGAGGACCACGTGATGCGTGACATAACGACATAGGAGAAACGGGGCCCCAGCTCGCGCCGTCGCGCGAGGCGTCGCGACCAATGTGTTTCCTGCTTCTGCCGCTAGGTGCGCTGTAGTGAACACGTGATGCTTGAGCGGCGGTATACAAGGGGGTGCGCCTGCCTCTGCTAGGCGTACACGGGATAGAGATGCCTCCTGGAGACAGGGCTGCTCGTTGGAATGAGAAGCAAAAGTTGCGGCGTGCCACAGAGACTGATGAAGAGCGCGAAGAACGTCTAGCCAAGCGGCGTGCTCGATATGCAACTCGGCGACAATATGCTTTGCATCTGATTAGGCTTAACCTAAGCTAAGCCTCAGCCATTTTTTTAAACGAAGCGCAGCCGTTTCAACCCAACGCTGGGCAGCGGTTTCGTTTTCTGTACAGTGCCAACATGGAGGACTTAGTTCTCGGTGCGCCGAGAGATGGCGCTGCGCATTTCGTATATCGTCTATTGAGGGACCAATGATTAATTTTTTTCGTGAATATTGCCTTCCATTTACTTTTGACGGCACCTGTACAATGCAAGGGATTGACAGTGTTGAAATGCTGCTTGCGTGAATGTTATACAACCCTTAGAGGCAATAAGTGCTGATCACGTGTATCTCCCCTCTTATTTGACCTCGTGTATCATCGTGTCGAGTGGCTCTAGGTGGCAGTAGTTGAAGTAGTGGAAAGCGTGAAAGCCTAGAGTAAAGAATATTAGTGTACTGGTGGTGTAAAAACAGAACGGAAAAATTACACGAACCGTCATAGAAAAAAAATCGTTTAAATCGCGAGAAACAGAATAGGATGAAATGTTAAAAACGCATGAAATAAATAGAGAGCCCCGTTAATTCATAAGTCAATATGGAGCTCACCGCCCGCCCAATTCAAAAGGGATGCCGGTAAGATCTATTTGTATCTACGACAGCATGGAGCGTTATGCGAGATTGAATTTTTGAAAAAACAGCGCGATGGAAGAACACTAATAAGCGCTCAATGACATATGAGGAATGTGCAATATGGCCAAAGCGCCAGTGCATCGTTATATGCAACCATCACAAAGAGCGCCTCTACACTGTTAGCGAACACTTATCGATGTGGGGACTTTATTGTTTCACGTAGATTAATCGAATTCGCATGTTCTAAACATCTATTCACTCACAGTGGAATCAAATCGATTGAAGCCCTCATTGTACTCTCATCGCCACTCAATGGAGCATACACCTAATATAAACCAATTCTATTCCTGTCTTAGGCAGGCACTGTTTCCCCTCATTTTTATAAAAATCTTCCTATGAGAGGTCAGTGTCCGCTTCCAATGAAGCCTGATCTGATTGGGTCCAGGTTAGATGTATTCATTTTCTAATAACATTTGCAATAAAAGGCAGTGTACTATAATGTTGTTACACAGAAACATTTATTGTCACTACATTAGAATGACAGTGAAATAAGTTTGGAGAACTCTGGAGTTTCGATTTGAATTGAACGCTTTCTTTGTTCGTACGACCGACAGTCTAAACAAGCAATGGACAATAATATTCAGGAGATTCCCGAATGAAAAGTTATTTCTGTGTTGCATTACCAACTGGATAACACCAGGAAAAGCTAGAAGCACTTTGCCTCGCTGTCACCACCTTACAACTCGTTTTGCATTGCGTTCTCGTGGACTATCTATTCACGATTCACTGTTGCCTTTGCTCGAATTAGAAGAGAGAGAGAGACTCTTTAATGAAATACAGAGAATTTAGCCGGCGTTTCAATATCGCTGGCACGCTACTCTGCGTAGGGAGGGGAATTTGGGAGATAAAGACAGAAGGAGAGCAGCGTGGAAGAGGTAAAAGAAAAAAAAAACGTACTATGAACATTGCATGCAGAAGCTCTGCTCAGTGCCCCTTAAAATGGACAAAGTTTTAGGTCCCTTAGCCTGCCTTAGGCAACAGAGACTTGCAATGACTTTTCTATTCACATATTTAAAAGACATTGGACATCTCGATAAGCTTTAAATTCGCTTGCACGTTACCTTCATGCATTCTTCATGCAGTGAACTTCGTCAGCCCATTTGTCGGACTATGCACTCCATCATTCCATAGGTTACATCAATACTCGCCATTGCATCCTTAGTACCCATTTCATGGCTCGAATTAGAACGCGTTTGTGATAGCTACAGCCCAACAGCTGCTGGGCACTTCACTTCCTTAGTGCAAACCACCAACTCTGCATTATCGTCCTACTAGAGCACTAGAACACCGCTACGTAAACAGTTCAGTATTTTCTGTTTAAATTTACCAAGTTACACCTTAACTTACGTCTCATATTAAAACCAGTTTTGGAATAAAACAATCTATTTATTTAAACCTTGACACCAACGCTCTAAATAGCCTATATAAGACTAAAAAAATGCTCAGCAAAACATATTTTGGCAATAGCGCCCAAAACTTTCCCCAAACAACCCACACTACGACTGGCGGTGGCGCGGCTGACTATGCACGGCTAAACGACACAGCAGCACGGCTAGTTGTGCTGGCATGGTTACACGACATTTTTAACCGTGTTCTGTGCTGTAGCGATTCGAATGCTATCGAACAACGCAACAAAAGATTTCCCATTTTCAAATAGATTTTCCTGTAGTATTTTGGAAATCTCTGGCAGTGACGCAGAAAAGCTTGTAGTAACAACTAACAACAAGATCGTCTGTAGTGCAGCGCAGTAGCTTGTTTTAGTGACACAGCAAGTTCTGTCGTGTCATCAAACAAGTTCCTGATACTACATAAAAATTTGTCGTTGATACACGACAACAAAAGATTTTGGCGTATTTGGAGACCGCATGGGTTGTGATTTTTGAGAAGTGTGTTAACTGTTTTGGTTTGGTTTATGGGGTTTAACGTCCCAAAGCGACTTAGGCTATGAGAGACACCGTAGTGGAGGGCTCCGGAAATTTCGACCACCTGGGATTCTTTAACGTGAACTGACATCATCGCACAGAACACGGACCTCTAGAATTTCGCCCCCATAGAAATTCGACCGCCGCGGCCGGGATCGAACCCGCGTCTTTCGGGCCAGCAGCCGAGCACCATATCCACTGAGCCACCGCGGCACCTACATAATAATGATACATATGGAAACGCACGTACTTGTGTGAATTCGCTGTGTCTTCTATGCAGCTAGAGGCCAATTTTACCATCTTTAGAAGCTACAACCCCTAGGCATTGTTGCAGATGCTAGCGGCAAGCTAGGTCACAGGTGAGGAAACAACTTAGGTGAAAAATGTGAGGGGTCGCTTTAGGTCCGCCTTAAAGGTATGACGAGATAGCGTTAATGATTCTTCGTGGGCCTGGGGTCCTCTTAGCTCATCACTTCACCTATGTTCTGCTTACATGCGCATAATAGAACAAGTTCTGGGGTAATTTGGTTCATGGCTTGAGTACATGAAGCGCACAAAAGACCGCAGCACACAAAGAATAACACGAGGCAGGCGCTTCTCGCATCTCTCGCGTTATTATTTGTCTGTGTGTTGTCTTTTCTGCGCTTCAGCTACTCAAAATACATGCTTGTATATGCGCAATGGGTCATTCCATTCACAGATCGCTGGGAGTCCTCATACCACTCCTGGTGCGGTATGGTGCAGCGGTGAAGCGATGTCCCAGCAGTAGTCCATTTCAGCGCAGCGTTGGTGGGGCTTGTGACACCCACGTTGCTCTACCCGACCAACTGTTTGCGACCAATCAGTAATATAATTGCCACCTGTCACGGTAGACAGTTTGCTCACAATCAAGTGGACATGATGGCACCCTTCACGGTGGGCAGTCACGAGGTCACGAGGTGACGTTAGCTAGGTGTCACGAAGGCCACATGCTCTTCCGGTCACGACGCCGTCGGCGGACTTTCTGCACAACGTCAGCCTTAACCCTCTCGCGTTAAAATTTTCATCTTGTTTCCCTTGGTAGTTTCTGCCTGGGGGGACATTTATTACGCGCCGAAGGCCCATGCCCTCTGGACGAACGCTTCTAGTCTGCGCGGCTGCTACGACGTGCCGAGTGGTGCTGGAGTCGAAGTCACGTAAGGAATTTTGAACGCTTGGTATAGTCCGGGTCGAAAGTCTTAAGGCAACACTTTTCGCTTCAGCCCTATAATACAGCCTTTACTTCAATATTAAAGATCGCAGGACCTTTAAATGTTAGCAGAACGTCTCTTCAGCATGTAGAGAAGCTTCCCGCTTGACTTGTGTTTTGAATGATCCGCTACAAGGAGCATTCGAGGGGCATTCTTTTACTGCAGGTGAACGCAGGGGCCTCAGAACTTTCGACCAAGACTGTACATCCCATTGATTTTCCATGGCCATCAGAAATAGTTAATGAGAGCGGTGGAAGCATTTCATAGGCTCAATGCTGCGGCGACGAGGAAGAGTCAGCCTTGATAACCACTATGCTCGGCCAGGATCCCTGGGGACTCTCCATTAACGCCAGAGCGCTAAGGGTCCCGTTTAGCGGTAAAGCCGGCGTCGTTTTCCTTGTTGAGCACGGCATAAACGAAAAATCCCCAGAAAAATCCCCAGACGTCACCTTGTGGCATCATCATAACCTGCCCATCTGATTGTGAGCAAACTGTCCACACCGTGGCAGGTGGAAGTTAAATTAATGATTGAATCGGGGCCAAAAAATGCCGTAGCTACAACAGGAACAAATGATAAAATGCAATGGAAAAAAGAAAAGGAAAGTATTTTACAGGGGAAAACCGGAAGGCAAAAACCTACATAAGCGCACGGTACATAATGTTATAACATAATACGTAGTGTGAATGGAACAGAAACGGCAAATACAAAACTAAAGAAAAGGCAGTGGTCATAGTGTAAATGTGAATAAGCGTAAAACTAAGAAAAAAACAATGCAACATCAACAAAAAAAAAACATTATACTGTAGAAAAGGAAAGATGTAAGGAAATTTAAGAAAGAAAGCAGTTTAGTTCATGCGTGTTCAACGTCCGAAAGCGACTCAGGCTCTGACGGACGCCGCATTGAAGGGCTCCGGAAATTTCAACCACCTGGGGTTCTTTAATGTGCACTGACAAAATTTAATTTAAGTTTCCTAATGATAAGCAACAACTAGGGCTTTCAGCCTTTGCAAGATGTAGCAACTCGCGGCTGGTTGTGCGTTAGAGCCGGACAGTTGGTGCAGTGTGGCCATCTGCACGTTTGTTTTCTTTTTCCTGCGTGCAAGGTTGCAATGTTGGCCTGGGACGTAGAAGCCTCTTTTCTATTTTAGTGCCACTTTTATATCTTTTTCCTTATCAGTGCTTGATTTTGTTTTCGATGCTGCCGCACGTGCTTCTCCTCAGCTATAACCAAAATGTCGCGGCATAGTGGTTGAGGACCATAGAAATGCGCTCACGAGAGCTCCTGCTGCAGGATGAAGAAGGGAAGTGCTCTTCCTTCAGGTGTGGCTGCAAGACTTCTATTACGCAATAGCGTACACAGCTCGTTCGGTCGGAAAGCCGTCACCTATCGCTGCTTTCTTTAGTTATTGCACCAGATATAATCTCTTCTGCAATAAAATTTTAGCATAGCACGGCTCTTTCTTAAAGGCTTCCAGATTGCAGCGAGTTAAAGAAAGGCTCCTCCAAAAGCAGCGAACCCTTCAAGATATCTCCATGAGTAAATATAGACTCCTGGAGTTTCCTAATTAAACCCCAAAATGCAAAAAAAGCCAAAAAACTCCAAAAAACTCCAAAAAAGCAAAAAAAAAATACACTAGGATGTCAAAATAGCCACGGACGCCGATATAGTACATGAACATCAGAACAGCCACGGACGCATATAGTATGTGGAAACCTATACTCCACACATACTCGCATACTCCAGTGCGTGTCGCCGCTGGGATCTCAAAGTCATTTTAAAGGATTCAGTCTGTTTATGCATGGCGCAAAATATTTCATCTCGTTCGCATCTTTTGGTTGTATTAACTGATTGCGTTACTCACTCTCAATATTATTCATTTTCAAAAATTCATTGGAAAGCCATTCCGTCTTTGCTTTTCCCCAATTTTTTTGCAAACTTACACTGCAAGTGATTGTTATAAAGCAGAAGGCCTCAAGAAACATCCTGCAAGCAGCCCCAGGGGACAAACTATCATAAACACTGTTGCGCCGCTCCGAGTGCCTCGTAAATTGATTCCCTTGGGTGAATCACCGTCTTTGTGGCACTCATATCTCCCACAGAGGTGGCGCTTGATGCTGATTTTTCTTTTATGCCGAGTTAATGCTGGGCACTGTCCACAATCGCTGATATTTATTCTTAAGCCCGCATTGTTGTAAACGCCATCACCCATGAACCTAGTGAACGCCGGCGGCCTCTTGCTCCAGTGCCGCGTTTCTGCCACAAAGTCGTCAACGCCAACGCATACAGCGCACAACTCTGTCACTACTGCCACGTAGCACAACGCGCGATTGAGGTGTTCATTGACCCAGAGAGCCAGTAACGTGCCTTCCCTCGTCTTTTTTTACGACTACCTCAGAGGCTTCACGTCCACGTGCGAATTTTGCGGAGTAGGAGGCTAACAGTGCTTTCGCATTAAAAAAAACATGCGCAGCAGTTGTACCGGCGGCGCCATCCCTCGCCCCTGTAAGTTGGGAAATAAAAATTCGCTGTGGCTTAGCTTGGTTAAGCCCGGTAATTGCGAAAGCAATATCCGCACCTACGCCATGGTACAGCAGGTAGTGTAACTGGTGGTGGTGCTTGTGGTTAGACTTGTGGCGATGCATCGGTTATACAATCCAATCCAATGTAATCCAAACCAATCCAATCCAAGCCAATGCAATCCAGTGCAATCTAATCTAATCTAATCTAATCTAATCTAATCTAATGCAATCAAGGTCAAATCAAGGTTAATGGTGGTCCCCGGCGCGGCACGATGGTGGTTACCGCCGCGGCACGGCAAAGGCGTGAAAGTGCAAGTAGTATTGCTTTCGCAATAAAAAATGGAAAATTGGTTTTTGAGGATAGGAAATGGCGCAGTAACTGTCTCGTATCTAGGTGGACACGCGAACCGCGCCATAAATAAAGCGCTGTTAGGCTAATACAGGCCTTTGTCCTCTGCAGGATGGTGTACATGGCCTCGTACCTTCGTAACAGGAAAAGCGATGAACAGCCTAGAGGTCATCATTCGACGGCTTTAAGAAGGCGCTCGTGATACCCATGAAAGCATATACGGAGCATCTGTTACAAGTCAGGGTACACAATACGGCTAATGAATTGATTAGCGCCCATCTTACAATCCAAGTAATGCGATTGGCCACAACCAAAATGGGCCACAGGGTCTTGCAGGATTTAAACATCTCCATTGCGCAACAAGTGGCTGGGAGACAAGGTATACCTCGGAAGTAGAGGAGTAAATTCCTTACCATGGGCGTCCGAAAAAGGGGGCAAGGGAGAGGGGTTGCTCCCCTGCCCCCCCCCCCCCCCCCCCCTGGAATTATGGATATTATTTATGCCCTAGTAGAAAACAACTACAAACCTACCGCCTCCCCCGTCCCCGGACATCGGGTGCCCCTCCCTGGAAAAAGTTCTGCGGACGCCCTTGTTTCTTACGCTTCCGCTTCCCATAAATATGCACCCGGGCACCATCATGCGAGACTTATTGCGAAGAGCAAGAAGATGAACGAGTGCTTTCAGTTCGTAACGGGGAAACATTGGATATGGAGGCATTGGTGATAGCCCTAGCCGCGACGCAGTCCGCATCGTAATACATATAGTTACAGATTCCCAGGTGGCTTATAGAAACTATATGCGTGGCAGAATCACGCCGCTAGCCTGCAAAATTGTGAGTCAATGTAGGACTTCAGCTGCACGGAAGGAGCTAATATGGGTACCAGGTCACCAGGAAGTTGACGGAAACGAGCGCGCACAAGCTTCGGCCCGCACTTTTCTTCCCCGAAATCCTTCTACGTCCTCCCTTACTGATTCAGGCTCCCCCTCTCCGTTAACTACATATTCAGAGATATTAGAGCATTTGCGCTTTCAAAGGCAGACACTCCCGAGGCCCGTTAAGGGCCACAATAAATCAGAAGAGTGTCACCTCCGACGGCTGGAAACTATGTCGTTTAAAAATCCAGCTATGGTTCGCGCCATTGAGCCCGATTGCTTTTCGGCGCAGTGCAAATTTTGTCGCCAGCAGGCAAACTTATACCATACAGTATGAACTTTTACAGAAAAATAGCAGTGTTGATATAATGAATCAGCCAGCATGGGAGGGTTGGGAGGCGGCCCTGTCCGCTCGGACCTCGAGGAAGAACAAGCCCTAGTCGAAAGAGCACGGGCAGCGGTTATGGTGTCCCGTACTGGAGACCTTATCAGTCTTCCCGGAGCCCAAGCCGTTTTTCTTTTCAATAAACGTTTTTCATCATCAGAGAAAGAGGTTCCGTAGTCGAGAGGTCCGGAATAATCTCGACCACCTGGCGATCTTTAACGTGCCAGACATCGCAGAGCACACGGGCGCCTCTTGCGGTTCGCCTCCATCAAAAAATGGCCAAGTTCGAATACGGGAACAAGATTTGAACGCGAAGATACACTGCTTATACGAGTTAAACTTTTGCCAAATAATCGGATGCGTCTGAAACGTTTTGAAGCGAAAAACTTCAATACGAGGGTCGGAGCCGAGCTTCGCGTATGCCGTGAAACCGAATGGCGAGTTCTGTGC
The DNA here is from genome assembly GCF_055824585.1 of Amblyomma mixtum. Lineage (NCBI taxonomy): Eukaryota > Metazoa > Arthropoda > Arachnida > Ixodida > Ixodidae > Amblyomma > Amblyomma mixtum. The sequence goes on along the minus strand of NC_143017.1, from coordinate 50,353,170 downwards.
ATGCGCGAAACTGAGTGAAGTCACGCGCGGCGAAGGTGGCCGCCGTAACCGCCGCCTCACCTTTCGGCGCAGCCGCGCGCTACTGCGCATGTGCGCCGCCTCCTCACCGCCGCTACTACTGCGCGCTCGCCTCCTCGCCACCGTTGACCTTTGGTTGCAGTCGCGTGTTTACCACAGTTACTACGCATGCACAAGGAGGGCTATTTGACGCGCTTGCCTACACCGTTATCGTGGTGCTCCCAGTACACTGTGCGCGAACTGCGACAGCCATCACGTCAAACAAAGCCTAACTGCAGCTTTTCTCTTGTATATCCAGGCTTAACCAGAGCTAAGCCACTACAAATTTTGCTTCAAAAGCTTATAAGAAGAAACCAGTTGACCGGTAGAGCAAATTAAATACGGTCAAATGGACGCTTTTGGCCCCTGTGATTACACCTTATGGAGACTATGGAACATGCCTACAGTAACAAATTATGTATTCTAATGTGGAGCGTTTGTCTGTTATTATCATCGGGTTTTGTTCATTGAACGTAAAGCCTTTTGATTCAGTACCATAAATAAGTTGTTCGCGTAGAGTTATGGACTTTAAAATTTTACGAGATACGGATTCGCGGGAAAAAATTTATATCTGCGTAGTCCGGAAAAGCCGGTACGTTCAAAGCAAACAAGCATGGGAAGACATTCGTTCTCGGTCTTCTAGAACGAATACGAGCGGACTTCTTAACGAGAGAACACAGGTATATATTTTTCGCCAACCTGCACCCCGCAAGCTTTTGTACTTGACTACACTGGAGTCATCTCTCAAACCTGTATTGAAATCGCCTTCAAAATATAAAACGGAGTTATTATTACTGGCACAATAAATATTTGTCTAGGCCAAAAAACGATGAAATTGTTCGATACCTTAAAGGGCAGCTGCAGCACTTTTTTTTTAGAATTTCACGATATTCAAGGATTCAAATTTATGTAGGCTGTAGGTAAAGCATGCCAAGTATTTTTTCATTAGCATTTCAAATAGCGACGTAATCAACGATGGAATTTCGTGCTTCTCCTCAATGCACGGAAGGAGTGCAGAAAAACTCAGCGTGACGTCACGGAAGGTATGATTTCAAATTACCGCTGTCATCAGCCACACCCAGCCCTGACGCGTTAAACGGTGCCAAACAACTCCCGGCAGGGTTCGCCTTCGGTGGCGTTGGTTTTTTTCCTTCGGAGGAAGCGTTTGTGCGTTGGAAATGTACCGATACCTTCGATGACGTCATTATGCGCCCCCCACTTGGCGTTGTGCGCTGCGGAGAAGCTTGAAGGGCGTCCGGATTTTAATCGGCGATTACTTCACTATTTCAAGTGCTAGCCCAAAAAGACTTCGCATGCTTTACCTCCAAGTTTCACACATTCGACCCTCTTAAGCTCGTCCTGTCTCTGCAGATTTTTTGTTCCGAATTAATGGCCTAATATTGAAAGCCCTGATCATTTCTGCGTGGCGGAGAAGTAAGTGTGGTCCGCCGGACCTCGACTGGAACCTGGAGAGCCGAGAGTGGCCGCCCAGTAGAAAATCCTCGTCCACCCTAACGACGTATATCAATCATGCTTCCGTGCTGTACTCGGCCGCTAGCGACGTTACCTCCGCTGGCGACGGCTTCGTCATATCCCCTGCAACAAAGGCGAAACCAAGACTACAAAGAGGTGAAAACTCATACTCATCGAGTACGTCTACAATTACAACAGCTGGCTGTCCACCGGTACATACCGGCCTCTTCACGGCAGAGACTCCGGACAATCGTAACCACCTTAGCAGGCAAGCCATGTCTTGCGCACCAGGAGCTATCAAAGGCGTGAGGGTAAAGAGCTGTAGGAACGTCGTCGCCACTGATGTTAGCAGCCGGAACGGGCTTGAAAGTTTGAGAGCATCAAAAATTTGACGGTCGATTTTCGTAGTTAGGCCTGGTGCGACTTCGGTCCACTAGAGCTTCAGTTTTCGCTTCGGTTCCGGTGTTTGGATCCATTGTTCAAGGATGGCAGTTGCTCGGATATCGATAACGGTTAATGCCCATCTACGCGAAATTGGTCAATCCAGAATTGACATTAATTCATAGATCCCTGGGAGTCATAGTGCCATTCCTAGGGCAGTGGTAGAGCAGCAGTGGTCAAGCGATACACAACTACGTGCGATGGCAGGTGCTGTCAGGTGCTGTTGGCTTCAGCCAACAGCCACAGAAACCAAGGAACACAAGGGATTTTTAACTTATTTCTTTATTTTGTAGTGTTGACCAATTTAGAATATTACTGAATATGTTATCGCTTAAAGCTAATTGATTAGAAAAGCAGAAAAAAACTTGTAATATATATATATATATATATATATATATATATATATATATATATATATATATATATATATATATATATATATATATATATATATATATATATATATATATATATATATATTCAAAGTTATAATGGAGCCCTCCACAACGGCACCTCTTACTCTTTCCTCCTTTGAGGTTTGGAGACGAATCGTGGGCACCAGTCATCGTCAGGTCTCCACAAATATATTCGGCTGGACGCGCTCAGCCAGGCTCCATGGGATGGAACAGCGCTGCGCCGGCCTTGCAGTTAAGCAGCCATGAAAATCCAGTCTGCGCGTGCTTGGCAGGCGTACTGGGACAGTCGTCGTCTTCGGCTGCCGGACCACGATGGCACGCTACAGGGCCCCCCCCTCTAGCGATGAAGCCATGAGCGAGGTGTGAATGGCGAAAAGCGGATAGGCTTGGCGCAAATCGTACGCGACGAGGACTGGCATGGTCGGGAGGGAATGCAGCGGCACACTTAGCGATGACGTCGGTGTCAAGATGAGCAGGTTTAAGGCGGTCAACTGAGATTGTGTCCTGCCGGCCGTTGATGAGCAGGAGAAAGTGCTTAGGAGCACGCCGGAGCACTTGGTACGGACCATCGTATGGTGGCCGTAAGGGCGGGCGTACGGCGTCGTGGCGAACAAAGACGTGAGTGCACCGCTGAAGGTCGGAGGGGACGTGGACACGACGGGAATACTGGCGTTGACGTGGTGGAACTACACTGCTCATAGCGCTACGTAGGCGGTAGGCGTAATCTGAGACGTCAGCAGGCGTGGGTGGTGAGGGCTCGAAGAATTCGCCAGGGACACGGAGAGTAGTGCCAAACCTTAGCTCTGCTGCACAGGTAGAAGAGTCACTGCGAAGTGCAGTGCGGAGACCAAGTAGGACGAAGGGTAGGCGCTCAATCCATGGCGAAGGAAAAGCGGACGCCATAATTGAAGCTTTCAGCTGCCGGTGAAAACGCTCAATGACACCGTTGGAAATCGGGTGGTAAGAGGTCGTCTTGATGTGATTGACGCCGAGGAGCCGAGATAGGTTAGCAAATAAGGTGGAGTCAAATTGACGACCACGATCAGTCGTAATGGTGCAAGGGACACCGTAGCGGCTTACCCACAGTGTGATGAGTGCTCTTGCGATCGACTCCGCCGTTATGTCCAGAAGGGGCATCGCTTCAGGCCATCTCGTGAACCTGTCAATGCAGGTTAACAGGTAGCGGTGGTTCCCGCAGGTAGGAAGGGGACCGACAATGTCGACATGCAGATGGCTGAAGCGGGCGTCCGGGGACGGGAACGTGCCAAGCGGCGTCGCAGTGTGTCGATGCACTTTGCTTTTCTGACAGCTCAGGCACGCGCGCGACCAGCGGCGAACGTCGACGTTGATGCGAGGCCAGACATAGCGAGCCGTGACAAGGCGCTGTGTTGCGCGAATGCCAGGACGGGCCAAAGAATGGAGGGCATCAAAGACGGTTCGTCGGCATGGTGGAGGCACGTAGGGGCGAGGGCGACCGGTTGATGTATCACAAACTAGGGGAACGGCGCAGTCAGGGAGCAAGACGTCCTGCAACACTAAAGAGGTGTCGCGCGTGCGAAACCGTTCCAACTCGGCATCGGCTCGTTGAGCAGCAGCCATAGCCGTGAAGTCGATGACTGGCCGTCCATTGTCCGTCGCATTGACTTCAGCACGAGAAAGAGCGTCGGCAACTATGTTGGACTTGCCGCTGACGTGACGAATGTCGCAGGTAAATTCGGAAATGTAGGCGAGCTGCCTGATTTCGCGAGGAGCGTAGGAGGTACTGCTGGATGCTAGCGCGGACGTCAGAGGTTTGTGGTCAGTGAGGATATGAAATCTGCGTCCCTCGAGAAAATGTCGGAAGTGCTTCACGGCTGAATATATTGCTAGGAGCTCTCGGCCGAAGGTGCTGTAGCGGCGTTCAGGGGGCGCAAGCTTCTTGGAAAAGAAGGCAATTGGCTGCCAAACACCAGCGACAAACTGTTGCAATACCGCGCCGACAGCAGTGTCCGATGCGTCAACCATGACGGACGTGGGCGCGTCACATTTAGGATGAACCAGCAGCGTCGCTCCGGCAATGGCTGCTTTGAGGCCGCTGAATGCGCGGTCAGCGGCATCGGTCCAAACAACAAGAGCGGTCGGCTTGCCGTGGCCCGAGAGAAGGTCGTGGAGAGGCTGCAGTATTGCAGCGCGGCGAGGAATGAAGCGCCGATAATAGTTGGCGAGGCCAAGAAATTCGCGCAGTTGTCGGGTGGTGGTGGGCCGGGGAAATTGACTGATGGCGGTGACACGGGCCGGCAAGGGGCGAATGCCATGGGCGTTGACGCGATGGCCGAGAAAGTCCAACTCAGCAACGCCGAACTCACTTTTCGGTCCGTTGACCACGAGACCAAAGCGGCTGAGTCTTTCGAGCACTTGACGCAGGTGGAGCTTGTGGGCCTCTACCGTAGGGCTGAAGACGAGAATGTCGTCAAGGTAGGCAAAGCAGCACGTCAAGCCGCGTAGGACTTGGTCAACGAAACGCTGAAAAGTCTGGGCCGCGTTGCGAAGACCGAAAGGCATCCTCAGATATTCAAACATGCCAAAAGGTGTAATAATGGCGGTCTTCGGGATATCCGACGGTTCCACAGGAATCTGATGATATGCCTTCACAAGATCGACTGTGCTGAAGATTGTGCAGCCATGTAGAGCCGATGTAAAATCTTGGATGTGGGGAATCGGGTAGCGGTCAGGGATTTCCCTGACCAGCTTTCCCTCCCTCCATCATACTTTCCCTCTGGGCGCGGTTGAGGTGCCCAACGAGAAGTGAGGCAGTTACTGCGAGATTTACTTTCCCCAAAACCAGTTTTACTGTGACGTCGACTCCGCCGTTGTAACCCCTACGTTTGGCTCTTTAACTAAATTACTGCATTTCTTTTTCTACAAAACTGGCATACGAATGGGAAGTGTTGTAGCTAGCAATGCAATCGTTCTCAAATGATCTGCGCAGTTCATACTCCTGCTACTGTGCTTAGTAACTGTCACGTATTTAAGAGGCAGTGTCTGCAGCGGTATCGGTGACTGCGAGGACGTAGTTGGTGCATTCATTTTAGGCATGCCATGTGTTTCGAACGCCAAGCTTTAGGCATGCCACACAGTCGCACTGTCTCTCAATTCTCCTTTTGTTATTATCCTTGACATCGCTTCTCGTGCGTGCACTGAAAACAGACATCAGACGACTTGTTCTACTGGCAGGGACGCACAGAGCTGCTAAACATAACGCACTGGGAAAGCATGGCGTTAACTGGATGAATTCCTCGTCGAAAGCTGCGTGGTGGCGAGACTCCTATGCGTTGTTGGCAGCTTTGGGCCGAAGGGCGAGATTTGCATGAAGAACTTGCTTATCACTACCAGCCGTTATCAGAAGTCCCAAATGAGTATTTGTTTAATTAAGCAGCTATAAAACGAGCAACAGACATAAGGAAGATGGAATAATCTGACAGAATGGGGGTGACGTTTAATGAACGGGAACACGATAACTCTGCAAGTTGCCGTTACTCCCTTTTATTTCCTTTAAAGACATAAAAAAGCCGACACAGGAAAAAGGATAAAGGAACAAGTTTTCAACTTTAGATAGAGGAATAATCAAACCTACCTGCTTCGTGTATGACAGGGGAGAAAAAATTGTGGAAAGAAAGAACAAAGGAAACTAATGTCATTTAAATATCGACGTCCTAGTAGTATTTACTTGCCACGCATTAAATAAGAACTTGATAAGGAGTGCTGAGAATGTATTTCTGAAACAGCGCAGCAGCGCAACCGCAAAGCGGAACAGCCCAGAAACTGAAAAAAAAAAGACACTGCCACACTCTTCTGAGTACCCTCAAGAACCGTTGTTTTCATTCTTCGAGCCACGTCACTTTTCTTTCGCGCCTCCACGGCGCTGTGACGCAATGAGAGGCGGCGCGTGAGTAATGCACAGCAAACGACGGAGAGTTGGCCGTCCACGTCTCCTCTCCCCGCGTCATGTGCCTCCGCGGCCGACGCCCCCGAAAGCCAGCAGCGGCAGCGGCGACAGGGCGTCGTGCCGCGGTTTCTCCCACGGTGGACAAGCGGACGACGATGACGACGACGACGAAGAGTCGCTTCCAGCGCCGAGTGTGCGCCCATGCCCGATCCAGAGCTGCCGGCGCATACCGCGCGCACACGCCATGCACGGGAGCCGCCGCCCGGTTGCTTATCGCGGGAGGCCCACTGGGCCGTCCACATTAATCACGCCGATAAGGTCCGAGCGGGCGCACCGAGGGCAGCCATTAAATTTAATTACCCGCCTCGCACCGACGACTTATCGAAGCAGCGCCGGCCGGGAGAAAGGGAGGAGGGAAGGTCGCCCCTCTCCCTGCTGCTGCTGCTGAGCTCGCGCGCCTGAGCTGACCGGCCACGGACGTACACGACCTATGCCCGCTCTTCACTCACCGTGGACACGTCTGCGCGGCATCGCTCTCGCTTGGACTCCCTCACCGGTTCTCCTCTCTTTTGTCGCTCTTGTCTTGCTTCCCTTATCGACTGGGCTTCTGCAGCTTTGGTTTTGGATCGCCGCGCGTTTTCTTCGCGCTTTGGCAATGGATCCCCGTGTGCGCTCCTTGACCGTCTCATGCATACCACCCCCCTCCCCCATTTGATGTGTTCAGTGCAGTGCTACTGAATGTGACGAACTTCGAAAGCGACCGATGGAAGGTTCAACTCCTTACGAAGGGCACCCAGAGCAGAGCGGCGCGAAAATAGGGCGCGTAAACAGTGGTAATCATTGCATAACTTTGCTCTTGAGAGGCGAAGCCTTTGGACAGCTTTTGCTACGGACGTTCTCCCGTTTAAACTGTCAGTTCTATGACAAGTCGTGGTTACATTCCCAGCCACTACGCTTATTCCGAAGGTTAAGGACAGGTAAGATGTCAGTGCTATTGACGGAATACGGCTATAGCCAGCCTACATCATCTTAAATCAGGTTACTTGCTGGACCGGTTATGTATTCTTATTAAAAGACGAGAAAAACAACGCTAACGAGAGGCACAAAAGACAGAACGAAGTGTGCCCATAGCACGCGCTCACCTTAAGTCGCACAGGAAGAGATATGCCAGGCAAGCGCCATTGTCATCTGCCGGAGCGCATTACACCTGTAGAAATACTGGACTGAATTCTCTACTTCCTTGGTTACCCTTTAATGCAGCGGTGGATTAACGGCCATGGAGTTGGGGCACTGGATCCAAGGTTGTGGGATCTAACCTCAGTCATGGTTGCCGCTTCTCGTTGGGAGCAAAATGCGAAAGCGCCCGTTTGTTGAGAGTTGTAACAGAGCGAATTATTAATCCAGAGTCTTCATGGCTTCTCTCCACTATGATGTCGTTCAGCGTATTCGTGCAGTTTCGGGACCTTAAACTACACATACCACTATATGTAGCGCTGCCCTAGTACAGGTGCCAAGTCCATATGGGGTCATTTACCGCGGGTGCCTCAATACGCAGCTGCACGGAACTTCCAGCCGCAATGCATTCCCTTCGGTTGTCGTGTTGTTGAAGACGCGTCGTGTTTGAAGAGACCCAATCAGGAGGTAGAGATCAGGCCAGCGCACCCGAACCGCCATTTCAGCGTCGTTTTCATTCTCCCTCACCTTCCTCCATGCCCCCCTCCCGGCCCTCTTCTTCTCGAACGGCGCATACCGACTGATGCTGAAGAGGCGATGAAGACGTTGACGACCGCGGTCGTTCGGCGTAAGATGGATATCTTGTCGCTGAAGAGGGAAAAAAAAGGCCAAAACTCTCGGTTCCTCTGTTGTGCGAGTGATCTAGTTTCTTTTAGACGCTACTGACCACGCTTTCAGTCACGTCTCTTAAACGTGAGGTGAAAAGACATCGCCCTGTGTACCCACTCTCGCAGTCCGTTCGCGCAGACATATGGTGACCGCAAAGCCTGCACAGCCACTGCCTCCTGAACATCTTCACGGCATTCGTCTCCAGGGGATGCTCTGGAGACAAGGATATATAGTATTTCTCTGCCGACGGCACCGGGGGATCGTAAAGCAACCGGGTTGTTAACTGCCCGCTTGTGATCTTCGTATGCGACACATGTGGCGTACCGTGATAACGCACGCGCGGGTCCTTTGCTGAAAGATTTCGCCGGTCTGCAGGGGTGGTCCCATCTACAGTATACGCATGACAAGCGCGGGTCATCTGTCCGCAGTTGTCAGAGCTGGGCACAAAAGAAAGTAAATAAACTGGCACGATCAACCTTCAAGGTTTTTTTTCGGAAAATGCTCTGGACATTGCCCCGAATTTACATCTTCTTCTGAGACCCTTCACTTATGGCCTAGTGATACTGAAACCGTAGCATAAAGGACACTGCTGGAGCGAAGAAAAAGTAATATTCCTCTCGAAGATCACACATGCTCATCTAATGAAGTGCTAATGAAGTGAAATTAGAAAAGAAGCCGGCAAGATTTCATTAATGGTATACACTAATATTCTGGCGATTTTGTATTTCACGTGTGCGAGTCACTGAATATACGAGTGTAGTGTGCAAGGAATTTAAAAACGCACAGTCATTTTTTCTTCATAATGTATTGCTACCCTAATAAATGAAAAGTAAAGCAAATAAATATTTGCAAGGAAAACGAAGCAAGTAGTGATAATACCGGCGTATACCTGACCTCAGCTTCAGAACTACCATTTGAGCCGCAGGATTTCAAACTACGGTAAGGAGTACATGCAGTCTAACGAGTTTTGAAAGGGATTACTCGATGGCTTATCCTACTCTCATTAAATTCCTTAGCACCTATTACTTTCGCAAGAACGCTGCAGTGAATACAAGGCAGTAGATAGTTAGAAGGGGTCTTGTATCTTGTCCCTTCATGTTTCTTACGGAGTGAACGACTGTCACACCAGCAAAAAATTCTTGATCCGTTTCAGCGTGAACGAACATTGTAAGCTTCCAGTCGCGTATAGACTGTACTTTGACCGCACTTGTGTTTGTAGAACTCATAAAAAACTTCTTGTTCGCCCCTTATTTTTCTTGGTTTCCCATGCGGGAAGACATGTTTGGGTGATGATGATGATAATAATGACTTTATTCAATATAGAGCTTAGTGCCCTCCGAAGTATTCTTGAGTATTCCTGTTATTAATTCCGGTATTCATGTATTCCCGTATTGCTGTTAGTGTTGCTATTAGAATCATATCCTTTTCAAGGTTTCGCGTATCACGTGCAAGTAATTCACCGATGATAACCTTTCGCGAATACTTTATTCGCGTCGTTTATCTACAACGTTCCGAACGATAGTGAAGTTAACGCCCGGCGACCCCGGAGAGCGCCATGCACCCTTTGTGGCTATCGCTACCGCCTAGCATCTGTCTTTTAACGGCGATATAGTTCGCCCCAGGTAATGTTTTCCGATCAGTGCAAGCCAGCCTGTCTCTGATCTAATATCCCTGCGGTACCCATTACTTGACTTTAGATGAAGGGCTAGACTACTGCTTTGCTATGGCCCCGAAAAAGTACCCTGCTGCCCAACTGAGGCCTTTTGTCTTCCACTGCTGCGTGCCACCAACATTAGATGACCTTCCCATTAGGTTGCGCAAGATTGGCTGGCCTTGTTCGTTCGTGCTGCTGCGTTAAACTCGTTGAGGAGGAGGAGGAAGAACTTTATTTTAAGAAAAGAACAAAAGGTCTTCAAGGGTGAGCTCCTACTTGCCTAAAGAGTCCATGGGCCGGGGCCTTACGCAGAGCTCTGTCCAGTAGCCATGTTCGACCAGCCGGTTGAGCAGCTCGCACAGCGGCCTCCCATGTGGAGGGGGACAGTTTGGGTACGGGGAGAATTGCCATGGGTTGTGGGTATTCCCACACGTAGTGCATGAGGGTGGCCATGGCCGTCCCACATGTTGAGCAGGGTGGAAGGGTCAAGGTAGGGTGGTAGCGCTGAAGGAGGTAAGGAGAGGAGGAGTCGCAGTTTGGCTGCAGTTGCCGCCAGATCACACTGTATATTTCGAATCTAGTGTACAGGGAGGTGGGGGATGGTGAGGTGGCTGTTTTTGTAATGAGTGTTGATTTATTGGTATATGTAAATAGAGCCCGCGAGATTTCCTGCGTGGGTTTGGGTGTCCGACCTTCCGAAGCCCGGAGGGATAGTTCTCCAGCCAGCGCATGAACGCGCTGATTACTGTGGATTGAGGCATGCCCAGGAACCAACGTGAGGATTACCTCTAGGGTAAGCATGTGTCCTAATGCGAGCATGCGTCTGGAAGTTGCCGTGAGCGGCATGAAACTTGAGAGGGCTTGCGCACTAGAACGACGTGACAGCTCTTGGTGAAGTCAACGCTACTACTGCAGTCCCGTATCCAGCACCCAAGCCACCTCTCCCTTGCGTATGTTATACGAGGGGTACCCAAAAGAAACCGGACTTATTTTTGTTTGAACTTATTTGTTCACATTTTCAGCACAGACCTTCAATGTCCTTCAAAGTACTTTCCACTTACAATGATACGTTTGTCGAATCTTTCATTCCATTTTTCAAAATATTGCTTAAATTCATCTTTTGTGATGCTTGACTGTCCCTCCGTCGTTTTTTTCTTCACCTCAGCAACATCAGCAAAACGCTTTCCATTCACCTGTCTTTTCATTCTGCGCAACAAAGAAAGTAGCACGTGGCAAGGTCGGGTGAGTATGAGGGTTGAGGAACAGAGGCCATGCCATTTTTGTTCAGAATTTGTTGTAGAGACAGGGCTGTGTGAGCAGGGGCATTGCCATGATGGAAAAACCAGTCACCCGTCTGCCACAAATCAGGCCGCTTCCACCGAACACTGTTGCCCAATCTTTTCAAAACATCCAAGCAGAAAGCCTGGTTAACTGTCTGACCCTGCGGAACAAATTCTGAATGGACGACTCGTCTCACGTCGAAAAAACAAATCAGCATTGTTTTGAGGTCTGGTTTCGCCTGACGACCTTTCTTGAGGCGAGGTGAATTTGAAGTTTTCCATTGGCATGACTGTTGCTTTGATTCAGGATTTAATTCAGGAACACTTGAGTTGTCCCCATAGCATCGTCCTTGAACGTCTTTCTGAATATTTCAAGAGTTTCCGTTCCATTGTTTCCGAGAAAAAATCAGAATTTCACCGGCGCACGCTGTTCACGAAAATCAGCCATTGCAAAAACGACACTCACACAAAACAGTCGTCACTCTAAAGCTCTGCCTAAACTAGTCTGACCTCCTTCAGCGACGGCACTCGGCTTACTGACTCTGAAATGTTCGTTCTATGCACTCCTAGCGGCAAAACGCGATACCACAGAAGCTGTGCCGATTCAAAAAATTAGTCCGGTTTCTTTTGGGTACCCCATCGTAGTGCGTGTTTCTGGGCACAGACGCCGACATGACCAATGAAAAGGGGAATTTCTTGATACTTCTTCATAAGCGGCATAAAGGAACGACTCGGTGCAGTCCTCCTATGCAGTGCACCGAAGTCTCGACGAATTCATCACCGAGATGATTTCATTCGAGATGATGTTGGATGCATAAGCACGCCACTACGACCGTCAGCTAGAAATTTCTTCCGTCAGGCACACGAACAATAGGTGCACACATTGACAACCTACTGCAGGTTATTAATGGTTATTCATTCGTTCTGTCAAATGTCTACCAAAAATGTGCGTCACTGCGTAATCTGAATTAATTTCGGAAAGAATCTACCTTCCGCAGCTAATGCGTTAGGGGCAGCGATGGCGTAGAGGTAGAGCATCCGTTTCGCATGCAAGAGGCCCAGGGCTCGAATCCCGGTGCCACGCAATTCTCTATGGTGTTAAAGAAAAAAACTCCGCGTGTAGATGGAATTGCATAACCAGGCCTAGAATGCGGCCTGATCTCAGTGTCCAAAACAAAACGCACTCCCTCAACGGAACAGTATTTGGCCACCCTGATTAGCGTTTCGGCACAACCTCCTATATGAACAAACAAATTATGCCTCGGCCCTTAGTCCCCAGCGGCTGTAGGGCAACTAACCAAGGCGGCGGTCAAACCTGTGACGCAGCGGAGGGTGCGAAGAATCTTTGGCTCCGATAGGCCGCCATTGGAAACTGAACCTGGCAACGTTTAGCGCTAGAACCTTATCAAGCCATGATGAGCAGATCATTGAAAACTTCTCTGAAGACGTGGAATCGGCAAAGAACAAAGCAAAACCACAGTAGACTGTGCCGATGAGTGACTTTAATGCGAAGGTAGGCAAGAAGCAGTCTCGAGACCAGGCGGTAGGAGGCTATGCAATAGCAGGGGAGAGTTATTAGTATAGTTCGCAGATAGCAATAATTTGCGGATCATGAATACCTTCTTCCGCAAACGAGAAAACAGGAAGCGGACATGTAAGACCCCCAATGGTGAGACTAAAAATGAAATAGACTTCATACCATGCGTTCACCCTGGCATCATAGAGGATGTGGAGGCCCTCGGAAAGGTCCGTTGCAGCGACCACAGGATGGTAAGGTCTCGTATTAGCTTAGATTTGAAAAGGGAACACAGGAAATCAGTGAAGCGGAAGTCTATTAACGAGTTAGCATTAAGGGAGAAAGTAAAGAAAATCAGGATTTTGTTGAAGAACGGATTTTCCAGTTTAACTGAAGAAGACGACCGTAATGTTGAAACAATGAACGATCGTCTCACAGATATCATTATGGAGTGCGCTGTAGAGGTAGGCAGTAGGATGGCTCGACAGGATACCGGGAAGCTATCTCAGGAGACTAATGATCTGATTAAGAAACGCCAAAGCATGAGGACATCTAACTCCATATACAGAATATAACTAGTAGAGCTGTCAAAGTGAATAAATAAGCGCAAGGTAGCCGACATCAGGAAGTTTAGCATGGAGAAAATCGAGCATGCTCTAAAGAGCGGAGGTAGCCTGAAAGCAGCGAAGAGAAACCTAGGCATAGGTAAAAACCAGATGTATGCGATAAGAGACAAAGAGCGCAATGTCGTTAGCAATATGGATAAGATAGTTAAAGTAGCCGAAGAGTTTTACGCAAATCTATAAAGTAGCGATTGTAATCAGAATGTTACTGAGAGAGGCAGTACAGCACAGCAATGGGACATCCCGCCAGTAACGAAGGAGGAAGTAAGGAAAGCCTTAAGAGCAATGCAAAGGGGGAAAGCAGCTGGTGAGGACCAGATAACAGCAGATTTGTTGAAGGATGGAGAAGAGATTGTGCTCGAAAAATTAGCCACCCTGTATACGCAATGCCCTGTGACCTCGAGCGTGCCTAGAGCTTAGAAAAACGCTAACCTTATATTAATTCATAAGAAAAGAGACGTCAAGGACTTGAAGAATTACAGACCGATCAGCTTATTGTCTGTTGCCTACAAGATATTGACTAAAGTAATCGCTAATAGGGTCAGGACCACCTTATACTTCAATCAACCAAATGATCAGGCAGGCTTTCGTAAAGGATACTCGACAATAGACGATAAACACACTATCAATCAGGTGATAGAGAAATGCGGAGAATATAACCGACCCCTATATATAGCCTTCATTGATTACAGAAAGTATCTGACGGTGGAAACCTCAGCTGTCATGCAGGAATTGCGAAATCAGGGTGTAAAAGAGTGTAATGTGAAAGTATTAGAAGATATTTACAACGACTGCAAAGCTACCATAGTCCTCCATAAAGTCAGCAATACAATTCCAATAAGGAAAGGTGTAAGGCAGGGTGCAGGGAGACACAATCTCGCCAATGCTATTCACCGCCTGTTTACAGGAGGTATTCCGGGGCCTGAAATGGGGACAGTTGGGGATAAAAGTTAGTGTAGAATACTTTAGTAATTTGCGATTCGCTGTTGACATTGCCTTGCTAAGCCATTCAGGACATGAACTGCAAAGCATGATTAATGAGTTAGACAGGCAGAGCAGAACGGTGGGGTTAAAAATTATCATGCAGAAAACCAAATAACGTTCAACAGTCTAGCAACGAAACAGCAGTTAGCAATTGGTAACGAGGGGCTGGAAGGGAATATGTCTACTTAGGGCAGGTAGTCACCGCTGATCCGGATCATGAGAGGGAAATAAGTAGAAGGATAAAAATAAGGCGGAGCGCATATGGCAGGTTCTCTCAGGTCATGAATGGCAGTTCACCAATGTTCCTCAGGACAAATTATACAACAGCCACATCTTACCGGTACTCACCTATGGGGCAGAAACGTGAAAGGCTAACAAAGAGGGTTCAGCTTAAGTTAAAGACAACACAGCGAGCTATGTAAAGATAAATGATGGGTACAACGTTAAAGGTACAGTGAAGAGGAATCTGAACTCGTCTTTTTGCCGCGGTAACTCAATCTGCACGTTCCGAGCATTCTTAGAAACATCGATTTATTGTCCTGTGTGGCCGATTTCTCTAATTAAATCGAATTAACGTCCGGCTCCCGCCTTTTTTTTTTTAAATTCTCAGTGGAGTCGACCAACGCGTGGAGTGCCTTTCACCCAGCCCCGTGGCGGCTTGCCGCTCTGCCATCGGCGGAGTAATACGTAGTGGTGAAGAAGAAGGCAGAACACCGACCAAATTAAAAATGAATACTTTAAACGACGTTACGGCTCCCACACGGGAGCCTTGTTCACAAAAAGGTACAGACGTGAAAAGGCTGGCTATTTATGCTTGTTCTGACTTCTTCTTCATGTACACCCCCGACCAGACGGGTTTCCGTCCAACCCTCGACTTCATACGTAGTGTTCCGTAGAAGCAAATAGTCCGTGCGTATTTTTATTACTGCGGGCTTATTTTGCGGCTATATTATCTGCGAATGGAACTGTTTTTTCACGGAAACCTAAAAAACAAAATAAAGCAAAAGCAAAGCCTCCACGGAGCTGGCTGAAAGGCACTCCACGCGTTGGTTGACTCCGCCCACCGTAGGGGGGAGAATTCGAAAAAAAAAGGCGGGAGCCGGACGTTAATTCGATTTAATTAGGGAACCCGGACACACAGGGCCATAAATCGCAGTTTCTAAGAATGCTCAGAACGTGTAGATCGAGTTCCCGTTACAAAAACACGTGTTCAGATTCCTCTTCAGTGCACCTTTAAGAGATAGGAAGTGGGTGAGGAGACAAACGCAGGTTTAGGAGATCCTAGCCGAAATCAATAGAAAGAAATGGGCTGTGGCAGGGCATGTAATGTGAAGGCAAGGTAACCGCTTGTCCTTAAGGGTAACGGTACATTCCAAGAGAAGGCAAGCGCAGATGAGGGTGAGAGAAAGTCAGGTGGGCGGAGAGGATTAAGAAGTTTATGGGGATACGGTGGCCGCTACTGGGAAAGGACTGTGTTAATGGAGAGACCTGGCAGATGCCGTTGCCCTGCAGGGACCATAGTCAGGCTGATGATGATGATGATGATAGTAGTGCAGCTTTCGCTAAAAACTATTAATGCGCAGCCCTCTTTCAGCCGAAGTCGCATCACTCCAGTGTCCAAGAACATGCTCCAGGTGCACGGGGTCCTCCTGACAGGGTCCTAAAGCACTTAACAGTACCTTCAGATGGTTATTGAAGACTTCGCAGCGGTAGATTCAATGTTGAAGGTCCTCGCGCACACATGTCGGGCACAAAGGGCTACTTGATGCACCAATTTTATGTAGAATTTAGTGAAGGCAACGTCCAGGCGAATCCGGTGCAGGCAAATGCGATGACGCCTATCTAAATTGCGTGGCATGCGATAGTCACAAGTGGGGTCGATACGAAGAAGGGGTCTATATTGACGCTGCCGGTCTCAGCGCAAAGAGCGTTGCGTCTGCACGGATTTAGTTGCCAGAAGTCTCGCGTCATCACTACGATGAAACGGTATGGGTAGGAGCAAGGAGGTGTCGCCCTGCGCCGACCCCGCTGCGCCGTCAGCATGATCATTGCCTGCGAGGCCGCAGTGACCGGGTAACCACTGCAGCACAACACGGTAACGTAGCTCACATGCCTCGGTGGGTAATCTGTTCAAGGCGTCCACGATCTCCTCCAGAAGGCTTCATGATGAATTTATCGGTTGTAGTGCAGCGCGAGAGTCACTTAAGATAACCCACGCCGTTGGCGGTTGTTGTAGAGTGTAATTAAGTGTTGCTGGCGGAGCAGCCCGCTCGGTAGCAGTAGTTGAGGTGCGGTTACTACGGACCGAATAGCGCCGGTGCTCCTCCTTGTAGTATAGGTGATGTGTTTGGATCTAAGGGCCAGATTGTCTGATTGGGAGTAGGCTTCCAAAGACAGGGAGATAGCCCGGGAAGACAGTGGGCGGCCTGATCGGCCTGTTCGTTTCCCTGGAGTCCCTGGTGACCGGGGGCCCAAATCAGGTTACGTGGTGTTGGATCTTCGCATCGGCAGCTATATTGCAGCATGCGCCAGGCAAGAGGGGGAGCCCAGCCCAGCTCATAGCTCCGACAGGCCCCTCGCAAGTGGGTGATGATTTGTTTCGACTTGACATTAGTTAGAGCCAAGTAATGGCAATCTCCTCCGCGTGTGTTGCGCTGTAGGCTTTGAAAGTGAGCCCGTTAACTGTGTTTGTGTTGTGTACGACTGTGGCCGTGTACCACCCCCCGTGGTGTGGGACGGCAACGTCCACGTAATACACGTCTTGTTGGTTGCCGTAGAATCACGCCAACGCTTCCGCGCGCGCCTGGCGACGTCCGCTATGGTCTTCTCTGGACATGTTGCGGGGAAGGGGTCGGACCCGGAGAGCGCGTCTCCAGGGTTCTGGCACTCTCTTCCTTTCCTCAATGCGGTAGTCGTGTTTGTTGTTGTAGGGTCCGCTCGCGGGCCCGCTCAAATGTGTAGCCAGTCCAAGAGGCTGCGACCGGACGTGGTCTGTGCAAGACGCGTGTATTGGTTGACTAAGTGGGCTTCTCGAAGCTCCCGGAATGTGTTCACCACGCCCAAGGCCAGAAGTCTCTGGTTGGACGTGGCGACCGGGAGGTCGAGAGCCCGCTTGATGGCTTTGCGGTGAATGACCTCCAGGTGGTCCCCATCGTGTGTGCGCAGGTACAAGTAGGGGGTTGAGTAGAGGATTCTACTCGTTACGAAAGCATGGGCAAGACGCAGTGCATCCTTGCTTCGTAATCCGCCCCGCTTGTTGGAGACCCGGCGGTCCGTGCGGCCCACCTTGTCTCCCACCGTGCGAAGTTTCGCTAGGGTGGTGTCGACCCTGCGTTAGTGGTGTATGAAGAGGCCAAGGACGTGGATCTCCTTGGCCTCCCAGATTGGTCCCAAGAGGAGGCTGATGCGAAGCGGAGTTGTGTCCCGAGGGGAGGGACGTAAGTGCACAAATTCTGATTTAGATGGGGCGCACTGGAGTCCGCAGTAGGCCGCATAGTCCGCATAGGCCGCATAGTCCGCATAGTCCGCTAGTGCCCGCCGCAGACGTTCAGGAGTCTTCCGAAAAGTCAACTCATCGGGAATAACTCTGTTGAATTTTGCGGGGCGGTTAGCGTCCCTGATAGGCCCTACGCGTTTGAGAAAGCGCGGATTGTCTTTTATCCATTTTTGGATAATGTGAGTTACGGCTTGTGTCATTTGTGCGATGACACTCTCCACCTGACGCGCGATGGTATCGTGGATGATTTTGGGGAGGCCAGCCAACTGTGTTTCAATCGTGGTCACCCGGGTCTCGAGAGCCGCAGTGCGACTCTCCACATGAGTAGGAATCTCCCCGACTGCTATGTTTTCTTCCTCGTCGCTCGACGCGGGCGGAGTAGGGAATTGGGTTTTGAGCGAGTTAAGCTCGCTGGATAGTTTGTCGTTTTGAGCTCGCAAGGGGGCAAGCTCTCGCCCGAGTTCCTGTGTCTCGGCGGTGCGGTGGGGAAGGAGGGAGGAGGGGAAGGAGAGGAGGCGACCTTCACCCAGCTGCCTACTAAAATTGTAAATTGGTTTTTGAGGAAAGGAAAGGGCGCAGTATCTGTCTCGCATACTTAGGCGCACACCTAAACCGCGCCGTAAGGGAAGGTACCATGGGTTGGTTGCAGGCGGCGCCGCCAGATGGAGCGCTGAGAGCTGGGAACTCCGCTTTTCCGATGGTAGTGTTACGGCTGCTGTCTTGCCAGGGAGGCATCACGCCACGGCGTAGCGTTTTCTGGTTGTTTTGCTGCCGCCCTCCACGTGTCGGGCCGGAATTGGCTCCCTTGGATGGCGTCCTGGGCCTTGACTGCGGAAGCTTGATGAGAAGGCCGCTCAAAAATTGGCAGACGCTTAAGAATCGCCTCAAGGAGTGGAACGCGACAGAGTGTGGCAACACTGCCAGGGAATTCACGGAACGCCATCGCCCGTTCAGCACGACGCCTTGCCCGTTGGAAACAGCTTTGAACGCTACGCATTCTTGAGGAGAGAAAAATCTCAGTAATTCTCTCGCGTCTCGGTAGACACCCGAACCCCGCCGTAAGGAAAGGGAGGTAGGTGGGAGTGAAAGAAGAGAGAGAGAGAAAGAGGTGCCGTAATGAAGGACACGAAAATTGGATTTGAGGAAAGGAAGTTGAAGTAACTCTCACACATCTCGGTAGACACCTGCAGCTTCGAATATAGGTCGCCGGTTCGAATTCCTGCCACAAGCTCTCTAACTTTACTGTTTATGTTGCTGGAAAGGCTGAATGGTATTACACCTTCTGGCAATCTGCGGCAACCGGTTGGCATGATACGATTTTTTCCGACGAGCAGTGCCGCTAACTACAACTACGACACCGACGGCTTTTCGACCGAACGAGCTGTATACGCTGGTGCGCAAACGACTGTTTGAAAAGGGCGCCATAGAACGACACACATAAGAGAGAGAGAGAGAGAAGAAACTTTATTATAACAGGAATTCGGGGCACGCCCCAGGGTTCCCACACGACCCCACTGCACTCAAGTGTTTATGTTCCTAAGGTCCATAACACTGGCAGCCCGGCCGGTGGCGATGGTCTTAACGGCCGGGTCCTCCGAGCGCAGCAGGGGCTCCCAGTCCTCCCAGGTCTTGAGGTTCTCTAGGTCCCGCGGGGGAGGGTCCGCCGGGCAAAGTGAAAGGATGTGGAGGGAAGAGGCGAAGGGTTCTGGGCATAGGGAGCATGCCGGATTGGGGAAGGAGGGATGATAGTGTGCTAGGGTAAGGGGTGAGGGGAGAGAGTGTGCCTGTAGTCTGCGCCAGAGTGTTGCTTGTTTGTTATCTAGGGAGGGGTGCGGCGGGGGGTAGAGCTGGCGTGAGGCTCTGTAGGCCTGCGTCAGCTCGCTGAATGAGTGCATGCGCTCCTTCGTGAATCCCCGATCCGAGGCCACCTGAGCCGTCACGCTCATATTCTCAACCACAACATACCGCATCAACAGCTGTCGCTGAATATCGCGTTGACACGTGGTGACCGTCATGTCATTTGTTGTTGTTGTTTTTTTAACTTAGCCCCCAGAGTAAGAGATATGCGGGTTGTCGGCATCACACGCGACCGCGGATTGCTAGCCTTCGATCGCAAGTATGCAGATAAGGAGCGGAAGTAGAAATTAAAACATGGCCGGGTCACTCACGCGTGTTTTAGATCATGATGCAGGGGCGCGAGTGTGTGAAATCAATTGCTTGAAGCAGCGGTATGTCGAGGTTTCCGCTTGTCCTCCAATTCCCCTTTCCTCCCCATATAGCTTAGAAACTTGCCGAGGCACCCGGCGAATGCGGTGCATTTCCGTACCGACGAAAGCGTGCACGCCGTGGTAGATTCGATAGGCTAGGAAGGGAGTGCCGCCTTGTTCGACGTTCCGACAGGCCCCTCGCGAGTCGGTGATTATGTATTTTGAATCGGAATGTGAGGCCGCGAGAGCAATCGCGACCTCTTCTGCTTGTGTTACACTGCTGGCTCGGAAGGTGAGGCCTTTAACTGTGTTGCTGTTGCGAACCACCGCGACTGTGTACCATCCCCCGTGGTGAGGACCGGAGGCGTCCACGGGATGCGGACCCCGCACACCGTTACCTTATATGGGCCCTTGCTCATCAGGGGTTGGCAGGAAAGCAGGCAGCAGACGCAGCCGCCCGCGCGCTCTGTCACCGGGCTGTTTTCTCCTCCCCATCCGATCAGGAACCCGATTTCAATCCGGTTTATACATTCAAAGATATTACAACATATTATCAAAATTGTCATCGCCTTTACCCTAGCCCATGTAAAGGCCTGAAGAAGGCGGATGAGCGGCTCCTTCTCCGCCTTCTCAGCAATACATTGCTGTGCCCGGCAGCGCTAATACGTTTTGACCCTTCCTTTAGCGGCAGCTGCCCACACCGTAGTGCAGTGTCTTCTCACAACTATCGCACGGTGTGGGCCTGCCCCTATAACCCCGCTATTCCCCCCATCTCCAACCCAACCCGGGAGGACTGGGAGGCGACCCTTCTCGGCTGCCACGACTTACAGGCCCAACAAGCCTTAGTCGGGCGCGCCCGGGCGGCGGCCACCGCCACGGGGGTGGTGGTGGTGGTGAAAACTTTTAATTACTGAAATAGAGTTTGGGAGCCACAGAGTGGCCCCGCTACATAGTCGGCGTCCCTAGTCCGGGACACCGCATGACAATGCCCCGTCTCTCGCCCGTTTCACCAGAGCCCTTTGGGACTCAAGCGAGGAGCAGTTGACGAGGGCAGTCTCCCATGCCTCTCTGGAAGGGGTAGGGGAAGGGGGGAGGGGGGATTTTGAGTACATGCTCACACCATGTGGAAGATATCACAGGTCTCCCCACAGTGCGGGCATCGCCCATCCGTGTTAGGTTCGTAATGCTTTAAGATTGCAGGACAGAGTAGAGTACCTGTCTGCAGGTGCCTTAAAGTTCACTCCTCCGTCTTACTCAGCCCCTTTGCAGGGGCCGGGAAAAGGCGGTGGATGTCGCTATAATGCGTTATAATTTCCCTGAATCGCAGCAGCGGCTGGTTAGTCTCCGAGCCAGAAGAGCTTGGATGAGGAGCCAGGTGAGTAAGCGCTCGGGCAGCCGCGTCAGCGGCCTCATTACCTCGTAAGCCCTGGTGGCCAGGAGCCCAAATGATTCTTTTGGGTGTTGGATCAGTGGCAGTCCGTCTTAGAATACAAGCAGCTAAGGGGGAGATCTCCCCTGCCAAGTAATGATCACATGCTTTTCGGGAGTCCGTAATGATGATTCTCGAATTGGCGTTGTCGGCAGCAAGCGCTATCGCTACTTCCTCGGCTCGCATTGAATTCGGGGCTCGAAAAGAGAGTCCATCAACGTGCATTTCCTGGTGAACGACAGCGGCCGTGTAAAATCCCGTGGGCGATGGCCCTGCTACGTCTACATAAAATCTCTGCCTCTCCCTTAACCGAGAGTAGAGTAAGCATGAAATGTTTACGGGCCTAATGTCATCTCGGTGGACACCCGAACCGCACCGTACAGGAAGGGAGGAACGCCACCACCCGTTCAGCGCGATGCCTTGCCATTTGAACGCAAGGTTTTTTGAGGAAAGGAAATGGCGCAGTAATTCTCTGCCATCTCGGTGGACACCCGAACCGCACCGTAATGGAAGGGAGGAACGCCACCACCCGTTCGGCGCGATGCCTTGCCCTTTGAACGCAGCGCTTCTCGCCCGGGCCCCTGTGCGCCTGCGCGGCTTTGCTTCGATGCGCGAAGCCCCTAAGAGATCACGTTTGACAACGAAGTGTATCGTGGCATTTATGTGCTTTTTGCACGCGTTATTAGAAATCGGAAACTATAATTCCGTGCATTATCAAACGCACAGCGACTGATATCTTGATAAACATTGAGAAGGCACTGGCAGCAGTTATTTTTTGTGACTCCTTTGGAGACCAACCGGCGCTTGCATGCCGGTCGCGTAGGAGGGCTTACAGAGTCTCGCTAAATCTCGTTAAGTCTCGTACGGTGCCCGGATGTTCTCGTTTCAGAGCCCGGATGACTGGAATTGAGTGCCCGGTTGACTGGAATTCAGTGCCCGGATGACTGGATTTCAGTGCCCAGGATGACTGGAATTCAGTGCCCGGATGACTGGATTTCAGTGCCCGGATGACTGGATTTCAGTGCCCGGATGAGTGAATTTCAGTGCCCGGATGAGGGGATTTCAGTGCCCGGATGATGGCTCTCGGTCTCGGCGTGACGTCACCACACTGCCGACAACGGGGGCTAAAAGCATTTCATGCTTAATATACACCGGGTCGGGAGCCGTGTTGTCTCTCAAGAGCCCGAGCCCGCGCTTGTCGCCTGTTTACGTGCATGTCGGTGTCCATGTTACGGGGGAGCGGGGAGACCCAGAGCATATGGCGCCACAGTACTGAGATGCACTCCGCCTCCTCTGGAGTGCAGTCGTGCTGGATGTGTAAGCGGTTTAGCAGGCGGCGCCCAGGGGCCGTCTGCATGAGCCGCGTGTATTGGTTCACGAGGTGGGCCTCCCGCAGCTCCTGGTAGGAGTTTAGCACCCACAATGCCTTGAGTTTGGCATTAGAGGTAGCCACCGGGAGATCCAGGGCTCGCTTAGTTGCCTTGCGGATGATGGCGTCTATTCGCGCCTCGTCTTGCTTAGTAGTGCGGAGATATGGCACGGCGTAGAGGATCCGGCTAGTCACGAAGGCATAGACGAGCCGAAGCGCGTCCCTGCCCCGCCGACCGCCCCGCTTGTTGGAAACGCGGCGGATCATGCGCCCTACCTGTTCGCCTACTCTCTTGAGTTTCAGAATGGTGGAGTCCGGTCTGAGTCTGTGGTGAATGAAAAGGCCCAGAATACGGAGCTCCTCCCCCCCCTGACAGAGGACCCCCTGACAGAGAGATGTGTATTGCTGTCCTATCCTTTGGGTACGCTCTGACATGCAAAACCTCTGATTTCGCTGGAGCACATTGGAGCCCACAGTCATTAGCATACGCATCGACTATGGAAGCAGCCTGCTGAAGGCGGTCCTCCATGTCCCCAAGGCTCCCCTGAGTGGTCCAAGTTGTAATATCATCTGCATATAACGCGTGTTGAATGCCTTCCACCCGGGCCAATTGGCTTGGGAGGCGCATCATAGCAATGTTGAACAGGAGCGGTGATAACAGTGCTCCCTGAGGGGTACCCCGTGTTCCCATCATGTAAGGGCCGTATTCCTCGCCCTCAATCCGAAGAAAGGCCTGGCGATTAGTCAAGAAATCTCTTGCATACGCGTAGGCCCTAGCCCCACAATCGGTAGAACTCAAGTTGGCCAGGATGCTTCCGTGTTTAACATTGTCGAAAGCCCCTTTCAGATCAAGGGCGAGGATGGCTTTGTCATTGTGTTGCATAGTTGTGGGTCGTATTACATCCCTGTGCAGCTGGAGAAGGACATCCTGTGCAGATATGTGGGGGCGAAACCCGAACATGGTGACTGCAAAGAAGGCCTTACTCTCCAGGTATGGAGAGAGGCGATCCCGAACCATCGTCTCCATAAGCTTGCCCGCACATGAGGTCAGTGATATGGGCCTCAGGTTGTCCGTATTCACGGCCTTACCTGTTTTAGGGATAAACGTCACAAGTGACGTTTTCCACTCTGGAGGGAGTGGACGCCCGTCCCAGATCTGGTTGATGTATTCTAATAAATGGAGGTAGGCTAAGTCCGGTAGGTTCGCCAACAGGTTCACTGTTATGTGATCCCGTCCCGGAGCCGTACCCCGGCGCATTTTTGCTAAGGCCGCCTTAAGGTCGTGCAACTCAAAAGGGGCATCGAGTGTTTCATTAGGTCTGCCAGAGTACATGTACTCAGGCCCAGGCGGGTCCTCCGTACGACAAAGATATCTGTCGCACAGAGTGTCCGCAAGTTGCGCCGTCGTACCTTGATACCCTTGCAGAGCCCGCCGGAGCTGCTTTTGCGTCTCCCCTCTCGTTTGGGAGGGGTCGATTGGACTGCGAAAGAGACGCCACGTTCCCTTCGAGCTCATCTGATGAGCTGCGGCGTCGCAGCGTGCTATCCAATTTGAATCTGAGAGTTCGGCAGCATACGCTGCAGCTTGCTCTGTGAGTTTGGCTATGCGGTCGCGTAATTTGCGATTAGTTTTCTGCTTTTTCCACCGTTTAGTTAAGCTCCGGCGCGCCTCCCACAAATGCAGGAGGTGGGTGTCCACTGCGGGGATCTCTTCGGTGGTTTGTAGTGTTGTGACGTGTTGTTTCTGAATGTTGTATATGTGGTTACCCCACTCCGCGTAGCCGCCGGAAAATAGTACGGGAGGGATAGTGTGATTTCGGAATTTGTGCCAATCGGTCAGCTTGGCCTGACCCCATTTTTTGCGCGCTGCCTTCGCCATGAGTGTAATCCGGAGAAGGAGGTGATCGCTGCCTAGAGAATCTCCCAAGTTCTCCCAAGCAGCCGCTCTAGCATTTTTAACGAGAGAAAGGTCTGGACACGTGTCGCGGGTTACCGAATTCCCCACTCGGGTGGGATACGCCGGGTCCGTGAGCAACGTGAGGCTGAGGGTGGAGATGAGCTCCGCCAGCTAACGTCCTCTTGCCTGTTCGAAGTGGTAGCCCCAATGAAGGATGGGAGCACTGAAGTCTCCAACGATCACTAGAGGCTCTTTGGCTGTCATTTTTATCGCGCGAAGGAAGATTTCATTAAAAGTTACGCGCGGCTTATGCGGAGGGCAGTATATGTTGAGGATATGTATTGACGGGTCGCGGCGTCTGAGAGGCAGTACCCGGACCATTGTATATTCTTGCTCGGTACTCAAGTCTAAGTCGACCTGAACCCCGGTGTAAGTCTTATTCACCAGGATGCTCGTAGAGGGGCCCCCCTGAAAGGTGCTGTAGCCTGATAATTTAGCGTCTATGCCGGGCTCCTGCAGGGCAACGAGTGCCGGCATGTCACCTAGGGACTGCAGGTAGAGCTGGAGGTGTGACCGTTTTTTCCACGTTCTGAAACCCCTGCAGTTCCATTGGATGATTTCGAATTTTTTAAGGTTTTCATCATTCCTATTAGATGTGCTAGCCATCTTGTTCTATTTATTTACGGGCGAGCGGACTAGCTCTGGCCGGGAGCCAGCGCAACCCCAGCGAGGGGCCGCACCGACCCAACAGCTGCCGAGCCTGAACCGTGTTCCTTCGCTGCCTGGCGGGAGGCTGTCTTACGTTTGAGGTGAGGGGAATCGCAGCTAGTGGCGTTCTTAATTTGGGTGCTGAGCCAGGGCTGCACGGCTTTAAGGACCGAGTCAGTAACCTGGGCCATAAGGTCGGGAAGTGCTTGCGTTAAAGCTGCCTTGAACATGTCCTGGAAGGACTCGCGGACTGCTGACATGATTTGATTCGGGAGGCCGCCACTTGCTCCTCCAGTTGCTCGGTTTGGCGCTGCAGTGCCTTATTGCGGCTCTCGTAGCATGGTCGGGTCGAAGAGGGGATAAGGGAGGTCGGAGGCGAGGTTTAAGACGGGGAAAGACAAGAAGAAGACCTTTATACAAGTGAATTTACATATGTACAAACAGCAACTGAGAGAACGTCTCAGAAAGTCTCAAAAACAAGGAGCAAAGCTACATGACGATGAGCTCAGATGGTCAGGAGCTACTCGGCCGTCCAAGGCGCCGAGTTTTATATCCTTTCCTTTCCCTGGGCTCCCTAGATGGGGGCCGGGCTTGTCGAGGAAAGAGTGCCCTGAAAGTTCACTGTGGCACTCGTCACACACTCTCTCAATAGGGAACACGTCCCCGTCACGTGTTGGGAGAGAGAGAAGGATGCCATCTGCGTCGCGCAGATTCTGGAAGGTTCTCGAAGAGCGTTCCCGCGCTTTTCATGTGGTCGCACGTGCGCGGGTCGCTGCCCACTTCTTCCTCGAAGACGGTTGCCGCTGTCAACTTGATGACTGGACCCGGCTGGCACCCGGGCCCCTTGGAATGTCTAGTACTGCCGAACGTGGCAGCTAACTTCTTTCTGTACTGCAGAGCTTGCTGGCTAGATGCGGGGTGGATGACTGACGCCGCTTCCGTGGCTAATTCAGGCGTTGACCCCGCGTGCCTTTCGTGACTCATCGGCATTCCGCTGCTACCACGCCGATTTTTTCTCACGAAGGAGGCGAAACGTAACAGCCTCTAGGCCGGCTACGCGACCAGCTGATCCAACTACCGTGTCCCCGCTCTGCCGCGAGACGCTAGTGAGGCAAGATGTTACGGATGATCCGTCATCCTCTCGGATCGGGGATTCACGAAGGATCGCATGCACTCATTCAGTGAGCTGACCCAGGCATACAGAGCCTCTCGCAAGCTCTACCCCCCGCCCCACCCCTCCCTAGATAACAGACACGCAACACTCTGGCGCAGATTACAAACACATACTCTCCCCTCGCCCCTTACCCTAACCCACTATCATCCCTCCTTCCCCACTCCTGCTTGCGCCCTATGCCCAGAACCCTTCGCTTCTTCCCTCCACATTGCCGCCGCGGTGGCTCAGTGGCTATGGTGCTCGGCTGCTGGCCCGAAAGACGTGGGCTCGATCCCGGCCGCGGCGGTTGAATTTCTTTGGAGGAGAAATTCGAGGCCCGTGTACTGTGCGATGTCAGTGCACGTTAAAGAACCCCAGGTGGTCCAAATTTCCGGAGCCCTTCACTACGGCGTCTCTCATAGCCTGAGTCGCTTTGGGACGTTAAACCCCATAAACCAACCATCTTCCCTCCACATCCTTTTCCTCTGCCCGGCGGACCCTCCCCCGCGGGACCTAGAGAACCTCAAGACCTGGGAGGACTGGGAGACCCTGCTGCACTCGGAGGACCCGGCCGTGCAGACCATCGCCACCGGCCGTGCTGCCAGTGTTATGGACCTCAGGAACATAAACACTTGAGTGCAGTGGGGTCGTGCGGGGACCCTGGGGCGTGCCCCGAATTCCTTTGTAAATAAAGTTTTCTCTCTCTCTCTCTCTCCGTCATCCTCGTCATCTGGCTCAGCTTCTTGCATTGGTTCGGATGACCCGGCCTGTTTGGCCTCTAATTCCTGAATTTTGCGAGCTAGAATTTGGTTCTGCTCCTTTACCTGCTGCTGTAGAGCGGTTTCGGTAGGGGAGGGACGGGTATGGGAGGGACGGGTAGGGGGCCCGGAGACTGCCCTACTCCAACTGCTCACCTGTGGTTGGACGGGTGCCAAGGGCGGGAAGTCCATGGCGTTGAGGACCGGGGGCACCGCCTGGGTCGCGGACTTGACAGGTTTCGATGTGCCGGGTTTGGCCTTGATTTCCTGATCGGCTGGCGCTTTCTTGGCCTTGGGCGGAGGAGCCTGCTTGGGCCCCGTCTTTGTCTTCGGTTTCGATCCGGATGGGGAGTTCGGTTTGATGGCTTTCCGGAACCGCCCGGCACAGCCAGGAGCTCCGGTAGGGTGGCCGCCTCCGCAGATGAGGCAGCTCGGAACACAGTCATGTTCCGCCAGGCCGTCAGGAGTGGCATCGGGAACCTGGACTCCGCAGCGTTTGCAGCGTCCCGGCTGCGGTCGCGGGCACGCATCGGCCCGATGGCCCACTGTGCCACAGGGGTGGCATGCTGGCACTGTTTTCTTGTACAGGCGAACAGGGAGCCGTTCGTAGCTGTACAACACCGTTCGTAGCTGTACAACACCGTAGCTGTACAACACCGCGTGCGGTGACCTCACGACAACTTGGGTCAATCTGAAACGCGGACAAATACGCCTTGCTCGTCGGTGAATTGGTTTTTGAGGAAAGGAAATGTATCTGTCTCTCATATCTCGGTGGACACCTAAACCTCGCCGTAACGGGAAGGGAGGAAGATGGGAGTGAACGAAGACACCGTATTCACTAGACGCACCTTTGTTCATTCCAAACCATCGAGCTGCCTTGGAGCCACTTTGCATAAGTGTTATAAACAGTAGAGCTGTCAATGGTTTCCGAATAATGGGCCACGAACTGAAGGTATTGGCTTATGCAGATGACCTTGCGTTTTTTTGTACTGATAAGCCAAGCATCGATGAGGTTATTCGTTTAACGGAGGACTTTGGTTCGGTGTCAGGAAGTCGGATTAATCGCTCTAAGAGCTGCGGTCTTTGGTTTGGTAGCTGGAGTGCGACACTTGCTGAATATGCTGGTATAACATGGACATGCAGGCCACCAAAGTACCTTGGTGTCCCTTTGAGTGCCTATAAGCATAGCGCACATTATTGGAAAGACCGCGTGTCAACTCTTCAGCGCTATGCTCAAACGTTTGTCCCCCATGGCCTCTCAATTTTTGGCAGGGCGACCGCCTGTAATCTGTTTCTCGCCACTAAAATATATTATGTACTGCAAATTATTCATTGCGCAAGACTTCCTATCCAGCGTTTTCACAGGGTTTTCGCTACTTTTGTGTGGGATTCGTCTTTCGAATCCATGAGGCGTGATAACCTTTTTCGGCCTGTAAGCGCTGGCGGTCTTGGTCTAGTTCACCTGTATGTCCGACAGATAGTGTCACGTTTCATGTTTTTCCGTGAGACAACACTCAGCTCAGAGGTAGTCAGAGGTAGTCAGAGGTAGTCAGAGACTACACTCAGCTCAGAGGTTGACTAGCTCAGAGGTAGAGCACCGGACGCGTAATTCGGAGGTCGTGGGTTCGGATCCCACCGGCGGCATGTGGTTGTTTTTTCTTCTGCTTTTCAAATCAATTAGCTTTAAGCTACAACATATTCAGTAATATTCTTACTTGATCAACACCATAAAAAAAAAATCCCCTGTGCTGCTTGGTTTCTGTGGCTGTTGGCTTCTCTCATACTTATAACGAGCCCCTCATTCCCCTACCCTTGTTTGCTTATTTGCTTAGCGAGGGTCTCGGTTCTGGCAGCCTTGACGCCATAGGAAGCATAAGAGGGTTCTCACACAGCTTCCAGCCTCGCCGTTCGATGGCGTTCTACGTCACACCAGCGGTAACTCAGGACATGTTTACGCAAAAGGCGTACTGGCGCTAAAAAACGAAGACAACACACACAACAGGACAGGACTGGCGCCAACTTCCAACTAGTTTATTCACAGAAAAAACCACTAGTTGGAAGTTGGCGCCAGTCCTGTCCTGTTGTGTGTGTTGTCTTCGTTTTTTAGCGCCAGTACGCCTTTTGCGTAAACATGTCAAGCTACAACCAACTAGCTCAAATCAAAGTATTGCTAACTCAGGACGTTCCACGTCCGCCGCTTACGAACGTGGGTGGCGCTGATGAACACTCTCAAGGTTAGGTTATTTGTAAACATAAATATCAACTAGCAGACATGTGCTCGTTAAGGTTATGCCTGCATTGCCGGTAGACAGCTGTATCCGGGTGGCGGCAGGTAAATAATGACCGCTTCTTTCTTCTTTTCCGCTTACAAGCAGAATAACCAATTTACGAACGAAGAAATCGCAACGACCCCAGGAGTATCAGCCATAATGATCGACTGCCATCATACTTACTGCGTGTTTAGTAAAGAAAAAAAAAACAGAAAAAAAACGGGATAATCGAGCGCACAGTGCTCCATGCGATGAGCGATGCGCGTGCAATTTTTCACGCAGATATGATGTTGAGTGAAAAGCGTCAGAGCGCTACTGCTGCTCGCCTGTTTTAACACGATAGCGTTAAAGGTGCCGTTGTCCAGAAAATCCGGTCTCGGCGTTGTGAACGAAAAAAATGGCTGAGGCTTAGCTAAGGTTAAGCCTAGTCAGATGCGAAGCATATTGATGGCTAGGCTTGGTAGAGTTCCTCGCTTTGTTCTTCAGTTCTTGTAGAACGTTGTCGCCGAGCCGCATATTGAGCACGCCGCTTAGCCAGACGTTCATCCCGCTCTTCGTCGGTCTCTGTGGCACGCTGAAGCTTTCGCTTCTCGTTCAAATCAGCCCTGCTTCTAGGCGGCATCCCAACACCTGGCCGCCTCGTAAGTGCCCGGAGAGCGAGGCAAGCTCAGCTTTATACCGCTGCTGTAGCGTCACGTGGTCAGCTGCAGCACCTCTGATGTGGAGCCTCCACCGCCGTGGCCGACCGCGCGAGCCGGCAGCCCATCTCTCATCTGCTGTGACGTCATGTTGTCACGTGATCAGCCGCCGCGCCTCTGATGTGGAGCCTCCACCGCCGCGGCCGACCGCGCGAGCCGGCAGCCCATCTCTCCTCTGCTGTGACGTCATGTTGTCACGTGGTGTCACGTGGTCACGCTAAAGGTCAATGGTAGCTCCACCGCCGCTCTCGACGGGGATGTAGTGTAGCTCTAGTAATATACTTCGCATAAAATCACTCGCATGGCTCTAGCAGGTGGTCCCAAGAGTGCAACCTATAGGAGGCAGCTGGGTCACCTATAGGTCACGTGACCTTCCGGCGCAATCACAACCTGCCCAATGTGTTGCGAGCAAACTGCCACCGTGGCAGGTGAGTTTGAATTAATGATTGGTCACTCGGGAAGAGCAACCTGGGCCACACAAGGCCCACCCCTGGGAGTACCTGCCATCGCAGGGCAGATGCGCATCGCTTAACCGCTGCACCACTTCGTGAGGAGAAGTATGAGAACTATGAGGGATTTATGAATGTAGAGTGTAGAATCTCCTTCTGCATATATGGAATTAACCCATTACGCTAACGCGTCATGAAGTCCAAATTGGGCGGTCGCCCTGTCTGTACCGATTGGCTACTTCTGAGCTTTTTTTGTGCCGTGTTTATCTTCCCGGCCACAGCGTCACCTCTTCACGTTGCCTGAAGATCCCAAGAACGCCACAAGATCTCGGGACGGACCCTCCGACACGGCCTTCACAATGCCTACGTTCGTTTTGTGAAGCGTGCAGGCCTACCTCAGCCTGGCCAACGGACATGAACAGTAATTATGACATGGAAAGGACACATCCTGCTATTAATGCGTCTGCTGTTTCGTCTACCCTTCCACCTCAAGGATGTATCCTCAGCACCTCAACTCCTATTGCACCCGGTATTTCGTCACTACTCAAGTCACCGTCTTCACCTGCAGGGGACGAATCATCGTTCACCCCTACCGCATTGCCTACTCCTGTGCCTACCCCTACACCACTCCTTCCCACTCCTGCGCGGACTGTCTCTGATGCCAGCTTTGAACCGGCTGCGAAAAAGGTAAAGGCCACTCCAAGCGATCCTGCCCCTTCAAAGATGACAGCATCGAAATATTCACTGCCTGAACTTAATCGCTCCTTCCGAGTGCATATTAAGCCTACCTTGCAATACGACATAACGTCAGTTCCTTCAAGATCGGTGCAGCAGCTCATTGACCGTGCACTGGGCGCCTCAGGGTACCGCGGTTTTATTCACCATCGTCCCTCCAACTCCATCACTGCTCAAGTAGCGTCTCTTGCCGATGCTGAAAAGATCTGTCATATTGACAAATTATATACCAGCGAGTCACAGTATATACCTGTGCACGCCTATCTAGCATCTGGACCCGGCTTGCAAAGGTGTGTCATTTATGACCTGGAACCTAATGCGCCTCCGAAGGAAGTGATGACGGATCTGTACTCCGACACCCATTCAGTGCTTAATGCCCGCCGACTAGGGAACCGAGGCACATTTCTTCTCCTGCTTGCGGGGCCGTTAGAACTTCCCACCCGATTTTTCTATAATGGACGAATCGTTCATCCGAAGCCTTTCCGTCCTGCACCAGTCTTCTGTTATCGGTGCCTGCGACAAGGCCACATCAAAAAGTTCTGCCCTGCATCGCAAGACACTCTGCCCAAACCACCAGCGGATGGCGTTCCCTCATTCACGTGTCCTTTTTGTAAGACAAACGACCACGACATCACTTATTCTAAATGCCCTCGAAAGAAACGTCGTCCGGTTGCTGCGCCTACTCAGCCTGGAGTAAAGATCTCCAACCGTTTTGATGCTCTGTCTGCAGACACATATGAGGATGATACTGAAAAACCGCCAGCATCGTTGCCCTCACCTTCTAGTATCCGCCCTTCCTATGCCTCTGTTTTAAAGCCAGGTTCCCGTAACAAGTGGAAAAAGGAAGACGAATTTCCTCCGCTAAACCCCTCTATGTCTGATGAGATCTCTGCCATCGATGATGCGATCGCCAGCATTCGCCAACAACTTGACCAGCTATGCCGACGTCGCTCTCTCCTACTACAACGTCCGCGTCTACCCCCAGTTGCGCCTGTCTGCCAAGTGCCTCAACCTTCAGGCTCAAAATATGAACAACCCGAGCAATCTGCAACTACAACTTCAATGTCAGCCCTGATTACCCTGCTGCAGCAACTGCCTCAGATGATTGCATCTGTTTTGCAAGCGAATGGCCACTAAAGCTACTTCCCATGTGCTACAATGGAACGGTCGGGGTCTTACTAATAAGCTCCCTGAATTGAAGCTGCGTATTCAAGATGGCAAACTCTCTGCCTGGGCTTTCCTTCTACAGGAACATAATGCCATCCTTCCTCTGTCTGGTTATTGTGCATATCACTGTCCATCAATACCAGACCGCCGAAGTGGTCTTGCTCCTGGAAAAGCAGCTATATATGTTCATTGTTCGACACCACATTCTCCCGTCGACCTTTCTCGTTGGTGCAATACCCGTCAAGAAGTAATTGCCATTATCACTAAGCCACAGCGTACTCCAGTATTATTGGTCTCTTTTTATGGTCGGCCACAAAACACTCTACTCAACTTTGGATGGCTTACACATCTACGCACCTCCTACCCAGGTGTACCCATATTAGTTGGAGGAGATTTTATTGGCCCACATACAGCCTGGGGATACACTCATAACTCTAAACGTGGAGATCAGATTTACGACACGTTTTTCGACCAGTCCTTTACACTTTTGAACAACTTCTCTAATTATACCGGACCACGTGCTCCTCCATCAACTCCGGACCTTACCTGGTGGCTGGGTCCCGGCAATCCTCACTGGTCTTGCGAAGCAGACACCTGGGGCAGTGATCACTCCCCTATTCTAATTGACTTTGTCTCAAGTACATTACGTAAAATTCGCCGCAAGATCCATATCACTTCTTGGGACAGTCTCCGTATGGATGGTCGCCTCCTCTCAATAACTCCTGCCTCGGCCCTTTCTACATTCATGCTTGTCTTAACTCAGAACACAAGTTCTTCTACTATCAACGAAGACCAACCAAATCCTGACTTTCACCTGCTTAATCTCTGGGCAAGGCGCAAGCAGCTGGACGTATACGTCACTCACCATCCGTCAGATCAACACGCACGAACGGAACTTCATAGAGTCACAGCTAAGGCCCGTCGCTATTCTAAACACCTTCTGCACAAGCGCTGGACAGAGTGGTGTTCTCAACTCAATGCCCCTCTCGGCAACCGCCAATTGTGGCGTGTGTTTCATGCAATGGATCGCAAGCCGTCCGTAAAAGACTATGCCGAGAGTATTCGCCTTGCACTTCGTCTTTCTCCAGACGAATTCGCTTCGCAAGCTGCCCTTCAGTTCTTTCCAAATTATGATTGCTCACCTGCGCCTGTTCCAGTCAGTCCCAAACATGAGGCAGAGGATGAGATCACCTGCCCGTTCACCATGGCTGAGCTTATAGCTGCCATTGAAGACATCCGCCCTAACACTGCACCTGGTCATGACGGTGTACCTTATGCCTTATTCCGGAACCTGGAAGGTGAAGCATTGACTGCACTTCTCAAAATTTTTAACCAAATCTGGACATCCAGTGAAATGCCATCCGATTGGAAACATTCAGTGGTTGTTCCGATACCAAAGCCCGGAAAACCACCCACAACTCTTGGAGCCCTACGACCGATTTCTCTAACCCCAACAATTTGTAAACTCTATGAAAAACTGCTTGCCACTCGAATCTCTTGGTGGCTCGACCATCATCAGAAATATTCATCTGCTCAAATCGGTTTCCGACCAGGATACGGCGCTGAGGATGGTCTTGACCGCTTTGCCAACGATGTGATACGTCGCTCACCTCACAGCCGTCTCGTTCGCACAGTCCTGGCAACAGACATCACAAAGGCCTACGATAACATTCTCCACGCAGCCATCCTCAACACTATGGCATCACTTGGCATGCCCTTGCAGCTTTGTCGAGCAATTCATGCCTTTCTTTCGCAAAGAACATTTGCTATCCGCGTCAAGGGTAAACCCACAGGCCACTTCATTTCTAATCGGGGTGTACCGCAGGGCTCAGTTTTAGCCCCAGTTCTATTTAACATCGCATTCATTCCTCTGGTACACAGTCTCTCCACTCTTCCTAATGTTCAGGTTCTCGCATATGCAGACGATATCACTCTCTGGTCAACAAATCGCTCAGCTCAGGTGCAGCAAGACTCCCTGCAAAATGCCCTCAATATCCTCCACAACTTTCTTGCCGACACTGGCCTCTCTCTCAACCTCTCCAAGTCTTGCTATGTCCATGTGGGCAATAAAGCTGGCCGCCGTACTTTCAAATCCACTCCGTTCGTGCTCACTATTGACAATGCCCCACTTCCTGAGGTGGAACATACCAATGTTTTAGGCCTGCACGTTCATTCTTCAGGCAAGGGCACGGCTTGGTTGTCAGCCATGCGCAAGAGTGCTCTAAACACACTTGGCCTCATCCGCAGGATAGCCAATCGCTCTGGAGGTGCCCGTTCAGATACAGCTCGTCGACTTGTTCGTACTGTCTTTCAACCTCGACTCCTATACCAGGCTCAGTTCCAACAACTTACTAAACGACAGTGGTCCACACTTGAAACACTCAACCACGAAGCCATGCGAGTCATTACTGGCCTACATCGAGCAACTCCTATTTGTCTGTTGCAGGAGTATGCGCAGCTCAACACACTAGAAGATTTAATTACCCAGAGACAAACAAATAGAGCGCGGAAAGTTTCTCTTCGTCCGATGTTCGCACCTCAACCACCTCCATGGGACTACTGTCACATCACATCAAACAAGCCTGCCCGTCATAAGAAGTCGGAGTTCTTCTCACCGCCGTTACCACAAGGTTTTTCTACGCAACATGACAGCTGCACTCTTTACACAGAGGTCGCCATAACCCCAAAAGGAGGATCAACTGCTTTTATAAGCCCGACACACCCTCAACTCTATGGCCGACAAACCTACTCTACTGACACTTCATCATTTCTTTCTTTGGAGCTGCAAGCAATATTAAATGCCATAGCAGCTTTACCTGACGACCCTCCTTATAACCAGGTGCACCTATGTACCCATTCCCAAGAAGCCGTGAAGCATCTAAAGAAAGTCCGCGGTACCCTTCGGGTTTCCCAGGCCATACATGCTGCTTGTATATCTTACCCGGTGCCTATACGCATTCAGTGGGTTCAAGCTCGCACAGATGTCCACAGCATCGCACCTGACATATCTCGTGAGACTGACACTCCACAAACTCCACCTGCCTCTTTGCCACCGGATCCACTTCTGACACATCTAACATCTTCAGCCTCACTCAGGCAGCGTACACGTGCTCTTATTCCCCCGTGTACCTACCCCCTTCCCCCCAACCTATCACGGGTGGAGGAGGTCTCTCTGAGGCGGCTGCGTGTCGGAGTGGCCCTTACGCCTGCTGTTCGCAACCAGTGGAAAAGTGGCAAGATTCCTGCGCCGCAAAAATGCCCTCACTGCGAGGCACCCGCTTCCGACACCAATGTCCACCACCTACTGTGGACATGTCCCGGAACTTCACTGGTGCGCGCTCGAGTTCTTCAAGAGGCAGGACTGTCTGCAAACAATGACTCTAGTTTGAACGTGTGGGTAACTAAAAACATTTACGCCCGAAGCTTATGTGACTATTTACACGCAACCGGGCTTCATGCATTTCTGTAACTTATTCTACCTTATTCTACCACGTCTTATGCCGCGCGGCACACTCAGCGTCACAAATAAATAACGCGTCATACCCTTAAAGCGGACCTTAAGCGCGCCTGCGAATTTTTTTAGGATCTTTGGAACGCATTGCTCTACTTCCTCTTATACTTTTACGCCCCCCTCATCCCTACCCCACTAAGCAGCGTTGCCAATCGGAATATTCTGGTTAACCTCCCTGCTTTCCTCGACCACTTTTCTCTCTCTCTCTCAATGGACAGAATGCCACACGCTCGCATCACCGTCGCCGAAGTATACGTGCGTGAGGGAGATCAGCAGTTAGTCTGCTGCTGTCCTCGATAAGTTCGTAATATTTTGTTTCGCACCCGTTGAACCTATTTCTACCGTAGTCGTGCGTCACAACAAACCCAGACGCATGGGATGCGGCGGAGAGCATCTGCCTTTCGGCGAGTTGTGGGGGAATAGGGGGATGGCTAAGGCGTCCCCCGTGTCTATCGGCGGGCTAGTTTCGATTTTTTGGCCCCGTTCCCGGACCAGCCGCGCTGGCTCAGTGGTAAAGGCCGTTGTACGATCGTTTTTTGAGCGGATCCGCCAGCGAGCGGACCGCTCGCTTTCAGCCTCCGCTCGGGCGTGGGGCGGAATGGTGTTGTACGATCACTTTGCTGCTGGCGGACGAGACGGATGGTTCGAACGTTCCGATTGGCGCTCCCGCAGTGCCGCCCGCCTAATCGCCTGCAGCGGTTCAGGCATGTGTCTGTAGCGAAACACGCAGATATCTTGTGGCAGAAATTACCCATATTAAATGCGGCGTATTCAAGACAATATCCGTTGCGTCAACGTTTCTTTTGCTGCGAGATTTTCGTCGAAGGTAGACTCGTGGTAGGCTGTGATTCGGGCTAGTACGGCACGAATCTCGGTTCAGACGACCGTGACGGCAGCGAAACAATTCGCGACAAAACTTTGCAAGATCGAAGGCGAGTCTGCTCATCTGAAGCGATGCCGTCGGAAACGATACGTGTTTGGATCATTTCTGCCCAAGAGACTGAAATACGCGTCACATCGCGTCCCCGTTCGAAGATACGTTCTCACAACGGACCGTGATTTCCGGCCCCAAAATAACAGAATGCTGCCTGCTTTGAAAGTTACGCTGCCCTGACGATTTCGCTGCGACGACGCGATTCTTACTGCGAATTCTCGATCGGGCCACACTGCAGTACAGGCTGCTAACAGCCGTCCGTAATTACCATCGGCATAATCCCATTTTTTAAAATAGTTACGATTGCATACTTAAAATTTTTAGTCAGTTATTCAAAATGTAAATTTTGAATAACTTCAGTGTTTTTGCATTGCTGACAGAGAAAGAAAAGTAACTGCACTTGCAGCCTTTCCCAAGCAATTTGCACAGTCACTGTAATATGTAAACGCCTTCTCCTTGGCTTCTTGTACTGTTACTGCAAAAGACATGCTTACCTATTCAATATATAAGGTGTGTGCGTGCGTGTGGGGGTGTATGCTAATTGTGCATGTGTTTAACATTCACAATTTAGCACAACACTGCTGTCAAACACAAATGCTAATGGACATGAGAAGTTATGTTTCCAGCTAATTGGAACAGGTAAAATCAGTTGTAATTGGAGCAGTTATGCATTTCACAGAACAGTGAAAATGCAACAATAATGATTTATTTTTGTCATGTTTTTCACGCCATTATTAAAGTCAACGTAGAAATAGCACTATGTGGCTGCAAAAGGGCTAAGACGAGCATCACTGGGCTAAAAGGGCATGGCTTTCTTCTGCACACTGACAGCGGGCCATCAAGTTGTGGTTTAGCATTCCTTCCTGAGCTCATATTGCAGTTGCACAAGCCAGAATGCAGCGTTGAAAACAACTATGGGAAGTTCTGCTGAAGGCCATGTCATTGCTGCCATGTACAAAACAAGCTGGCATATACTCTGTGCAACTCCAAAGCATTCTCAAATGTCGCTGTGAATGCAAAGCAAAGCTGGTGCCCTCGTATTGCATAGAAGTCTGTGCATGCCATTCTCATTGATATAAATATAATGAGATGTCGGAGCCAGTAAACTGAATTACAGGTTCAGTAAATGCAAGAACCAATTTGGAGGGTTTACACGGCCACGGCTCCCGGCTTAGGCTGAGAAATAATACTTGTATAGTCAGGGGAACAAGGTATACGATGGCCATATTATCTGGTTATCTCGAGCAAACTCTAACATCTCAAGCAGAATTTGTAAAATTGGATTTCCAGTAAGGAAGCTATGATGTCGTGCTATAAAATGAAATTACAAATAATCCGTTTAAGTATGTGACAGGTATATATGCATATGTTCTCTGATACAGCCTTAAAGCAATGTCTAAAATTACTTTCACTGATCAGTAAAATGTAGAATGGCTGAATGTAACGATGACCACTTCCCAAGGTAGCAAGCAAAAGTGAACATTGCTAACTGTTAAGTGATGTTCATACCACTTAACATATGCTGAATTTTAGAGTGCTATTAGTTGCTGACTATCAACATGTTCAGCAAAATATACCTATATCACTGCCAGTCTGCTTTCAAAAAAACAAATTAACTGAGGCATTGACAGGCAACAGAAATTTGGAAAATAGCATTATGAAGTTAGGCTGAAGAATGCCGAAGAAAAACAGAAAAGCAGTGATGGCTTTTGTCGTTTCTTGCATCTCTATACTGCAAGTAGAAGCTCACGGCTTTTGTGTTTAAGATGAACCAGCAGTCTTGTAAACACTATCCTGAATATGTAAAAGTCACATGCATATGCATGCATTTGCACCATTCTCACTGAGCCATGTTATGAAGTCGATGTCTTGCTGAGATGAAGATACGATAAGAGAGAAGCGCCAAGGAAAGACTGACACATATAGGCACAGTAATGCATGCTTAGCTTTTCAGTGCACGAGTTAAGCTGGCTAGACCTAGCTTGTGCAGTGTGCAAGTTAGCCTAAATGCAACTGTATACCGTCCGACAAAACTCTTGTGTAAATGTGCCCCAATATTACTTGAAATAGATTGTGAGGATAGTTCTTACGCATAAGATAGCATCGTATTGGTTTCCTGAGCTGAGCAAGTGGCTAAGCACTTTATTACAATTACCTATTTTAACATTTATTATACCTCCCGACCACGGCGGCTGAATTTCTTGAAGGCGAAATTCTAGAGGTCCGTGTGCTGTGCGATGTCAGTGCACGTTAAAGAACCCCAGGTGGTCGAAATTTCCGGGGCCCTTCATTACGGCGTCTCTCACAGCCTCAGTCGCTTTGGGACATTAAACCCCAATAAACAAACAAACATTTATTATACCTAAACAGTACTAAATGACAATACTTGAGTGGTGAACTAACATGATACACCAAGTAAGAACCTAATGAGTTTGTAATTTATACTAATAAAAAGTAATTAACCATTAGCATCCAAGTACAGCCATACCACTACAAAGAAAAACTTTGTAGGTTTTCTTTGTAGCCTTATGGCTTCACTTGAGTGGATGCTAATGAGTAATTACTCCCTTATTACAAATGTTCACCTTGGGGGATTTACCTAATTCAGTGGATGAACATCATCATTTACTGCATGGATTTCTGCAGTGACTAGCTCAAAGGACAAGAGGTTAGTAAGCCCTGTGAGTTGGAAGGCCATTCCAGCCTTTTGTGGCAAAAACAAAAATGAATCTTGAAATGCAGTGGCATGCGCTAACTGGGGCGCAACACTGATTGTGCGATTAGTGCAGAAGGAACCATGACTCAGAACAGATTAGTTGGTTATGTGACAATAAACAGTTTTAAAAAATCTGCAGTTTCTGCACGACATGCAGAACTTTGAAGATTCACTTTTAGTGCTGTTACACTGGAGCTTCAAAAATAGTCTGAGAGAATAAAACAAGCGCCTCAGGTCTGAACTCATTCCAGGATTCTAGTTAAGTTAGATTTTGTGGCATGTGCCATTCGAATACACAAGCTGATGCCACACATGGGATTTGAACGCAAGCAACTAGGAAGACGGTGATACTAAGGACACGTCCAGGGTAAATATCATGAGTTGTGGGTGGGTGTATGAGGATTATTAGGTATTTGAACCAGTATACAGTGAATATACCTTTTATCGGAAGGCCTTATAGGTTGGCAAATGTAATGCTGACAATAAAAAAACAATATAAGTGCATTCTTAGTAACATTAGCAAACAGGCCAATCCAGGGCATGCTAAATGTTGTTTTGGAGAACTGAAATGCTGGTATTGATTGCAATACGGCAGACCCCATATAGCTGTCGGTGAAGGCATATGACAAAACACCGAAGGGACGGTAATAATGCAAGTAATAAAAAGCTGAGGCCCAAAGGAGTGCCTCGGGGGACGTTCGAGATTGCAGGAATAGGCAGGATGCATAAGAATTGGCAAGGGAAATCTGTCGAAGGCTGGCTGTTTAAGCTTGGATCCAGTTTAGAGCTATTGGATGCAAGTTAAAGCACGAGAAAACCAGCCTTACATAAATAAGGGAATCGCATGCTTTTTCAAAGCAAAGAACAAAAGCATCATAGGGGGATGTTGCAGTCAAGGTGCATGTCGTGAAGAACAAGAAAAAGTTGGCTATTGCAGAAATGTCTTCTAAAAGCTTGCCGATTTGAATCAAACGACTTAATGGGCCAAAACAATCTAGCAGGGTCAAGAGTATGAAATGTGTTTGGTGATTTGCAGCACATGCCAATAACACAAATAGGGCCATAGGTGCTGGGTGATGAAGGATTAAAAACAGAGGGGCCAGGCTATAATAAGGCAGGAAGCTATCTGTACAGCATGCACTAGATATGCCTATACAACCTGCTTCCTCTCCCGTTGTTGGTTCACTGTAAATTTCACAGAACTTGATCATAGCGTACTGTGGGGTGCACTAGTGGCAAGTTGGCATGTCGAAACTGTGCTAAGGGACGACGACAGAGCAAGAATTGCTACCCTGTGCAGTGGTGTTGTTACCGTCGTCTTTGTTCCTAGAGTAGCTTTACCAGTTCCACAGGGCTTATTTTGCAGTCTGCAAGTAATCATGTCTGTAGCAAGCAGTCACAGGCAAATATAGGTAGCAGATAGACATATGCAAGTGCATCGACGACATCTTCTCAAGGCTTCAAGAATGGCTTGTTAAACAAATTGCTGTGGCTGACCCAGGAAGCGCTTCTGAACTACTGCTTAACACCAATAAAGCCCATTTCGCGAGCAGCTCTGCAACAATTGCATTGTGAACACATCCAGTTTTGTACCACTGATCTCCGAACGAAAAGGGACCATGAGCAAAATCAACAACAAACACTGTCATTGCCAATGAGGCGCTTCAAGACCACTGCATTTTTCTGACTGCAGTGGGAACCAACATCCCACTTCAACCTAATATTGCCAAGCATTTGCAAATATTGATTTAACACTGCTTAGCAAAAACAGAAAAAAAGCAATGGCAAATGTTTTCTAAATTTTTTTTTGTTTTTCATCAGAACTCGTTATGCCCAACTTGCTCTGTGGACAGTTTTGACTGCATAAGCTGCTGCCACACTTTTTTTTTCTGCACTACATCTGTTGAAATGCTGATGAGAAACAGACTTATGAGTTGGCACATATTAGAGATTTGTACACTGTCAACCAGCCGTGATTTAAAAGCGGCAATGATTCTCGTTTGTAATCGCGTAATACCATGTTGTTACAACCTAAACCGAAATGGCTAG
Organism: Amblyomma mixtum; assembly: GCF_055824585.1. Classification (NCBI taxonomy): domain Eukaryota; kingdom Metazoa; phylum Arthropoda; class Arachnida; order Ixodida; family Ixodidae; genus Amblyomma; species Amblyomma mixtum. The sequence goes on along the minus strand of NC_143017.1, from coordinate 50,311,413 downwards.
AGGAAGTGTTCAGTCACCCATTCATCACGCCGATATATTTATTGCAGGCAAATGTGCGCACAGCCGGCAGGAAATCAAAAGAAATGACGCTCCCGAAGATACATTTGCACTGCACCGATGTTTTCACACAGGTTACACAGTTCTTCCGGCGAGTCGTAACCCGAGCACCCATCATCACAAAATGTATTGAATGGAGCACCAAGGCGCAGAAGGATGGCGACATCGCTGTTGTCACCGCAGAAAACAGTCCGATGGCCGTGCACCCAAGCTCGCATCACGTCGCACACACGACAATTCTCAAGCCCAGTGCCAACACGAATCGCGATCAAAATGGTAATGAATGCGTAGCAGAAAACGTCATGTGCACGCTTCGGTCGCGATCACTGCAACCATCGCAACGAATGCGACTAGCTGCACAACGCCACGTTCATTTCAGCATTCGGAAAGCACGGCGTGCGTAGTGAGCTCTCGCAGATGCACATTTCACTGTCTTGACGTAAAAGCACTCGCTCCGATCGCAATCCCTTTCACTACGCGGACACTAGTCACTGTGCTAGGCAGCTCATGCACGCACAGAAGTTCACCGTGAGCAGCTGTTGCTCGCCGCTGTGCGTGATGATCCTCGCAGGAATTAGGAACGCTTGCAGCAACCACAAACAGGTCCATATAAACACTTCGTGACACCGCCAACGCGTAGGTCTTGCGTCGGTTTGAAGAGGCGCTCTGTCAACTACATCAGCGTCGATTTCAACTCGGGAAACTGTCGCTGCTCGCCGCTGCTGCACGCGGAGAAGTTCGCAGTCGCTCTGAACACTCGTAATATCAATATGTGGCCAATATAGTATGCCTCGCGGCATAGCTGCCACCACTACAGCCACGACCTATGCCTCGCTCCCCAGTTCAATCGACGGACGGCCATCTTGCCCTGGCAGGAGCGGATGCCTACGTCAAGTAAAAAGCAGCCAATCGCTGCTATTCGGTCGCGAGGTGGTTCCGCTCGTCCGCCAGAAAGTTGAAGTTCACGAACTTTCCTCCCGCCCGCCGGACGGGGCGGTTGCCTATTGTCTGGTCGGGCGGTCCGCCAGTCCGCCTGCCTGGCGGATCCGCTCAAAAGCGATCGTACAACGGCCTTAAGGCGTTCGTCTACCGAGCCGGAGTACCCGGGTTTGAACCCGACCGCGGCGGCCGCGTTTCTATGGAGGCGAAACGCAAGAGGCGCCCGTGTGCTGTGGTGGTGGTGGTGAAAAACATTTATAATGCAATAAATATTTACAGAGAGGCTGTGCGATGTCAGTGCAAGTTAAAGATCGCCAGGTGGTCCAAATTATTCCGAAGACCTCCACTACGGCACCTCTTTCTCTCTTTCTTCTTTCACTCCTACCTCCCTCCCTTCCCTTACGGCGCGGTTCAGGGGTCCACCAAGATATGTAAAACAGATACTGCGCCATTTCCTTCCCTCAAAAACCAATTTACCGCGTTCCCGGCCTTTCGAAGTTGCACTTTTCATTTGTTTATTTATTTTTGGAACCTCTTGCAGCGCCTTTCGAGGCTGTTGCAGGATTGGGTTACAATAAGGTGGTTTTAGACACGTCACAAAAAAAAAATCTGCAAAAACGATATACACACAACGAAAATATGAGAGTAGGAAGATAGATAGCCCGAGGATTTTTCAAAACACATGGTAAAATATTAAAGAACAGAATAATTGTATGGTATGAAAAATTAGATGTTTTAAGAATTAGTGCAAACAATGCCAGAACATAATGGTTCAAATATATAATTATGAGAGATTGAAAAGACTACTGCTCAGAGATTCAGTATTAACAGCATTTTCCGGTAACATCTTCTATTCCCTGATCGCTTGTAGGAAAAATGAATGAGGAAAGGTGTCAGTGTAAAATTTATTCCCTTCTAAGTGCTGTGAATGTGGACATTTCTGTCTGACCGTTCGGACCAGGATGGCGAAGCGCTCTTTCTGCAGCGCTGCCACACGCGCTTCTTTGTTGTGCGGGGAGGCAGGCTGGCAGTGCCAGCCTTGCAATATTAGCCTCCTTGCAGTGCCTTTTGATGTATTACTTTGTTCATTTTTTCTGTAACTGCGCCTTTGAGTGCTGCATTCCGTTTTTTGTTTTGTTTTTAGCAGCTTTGCGTTGTTGTTAGACTTTGCGTGCTACCCCGCATATTGTGTATAGGCCATATATAGGGTATTGTGTATAGTGTATAGGCCAGATTTCTGTAGCTGCAATACCTATCTGTGTCTTGCAGTTTTTATCAGTGCTTTTGTATCAACCCCTTCCAAGTGTGTGTGGGGGAGGGGGGGGGGCGCTCTGACGGTAACTTCTCTTAGTGTGTTCTGTTCTATAATTTCTTTTAGGTGAAGGAGCTAAGTAAAGCGCGGGACTGTGCACTGTTTAATAGAAGAAAGACGAACTTTAGGTGCGAGATTCTGTCGCGGTTATTAATAGTAGCGAGATTTGCTTTGGTTAAGAGTTCAGTTTGAGAGTCATTACGTCGATATCTGTTACAAAAAGCAGCACAATCGGGCTGCTTTCCGCTGAACGCTTTCTAACTTATTTACGCATTGCTGTGCGCACAGAAACAAACACAGGATGTTGCATTCAACCTAAGGACGGACAAGGGAACAGTATGTGAGTAACTTGGTGTCGGGGAGGCAGATGGGATCGATTCCTAAAAACAAAGAAAAGCGCGGAAAACGCTTTTGACAAGGTGAAAAGACAGGCTAGTCGGTCTTGGTACGTAGAATGCGACGAACATACGACGAAGAAATGGTTGGTTTATGGGGTTTAATGTTCCGAAGCAACTCAGGGTATGGAATAGCGTTCAACCTGCGTGTATCTCTTTCTTCGTCCTGTGTTCGTCGCGCTGCAAAAAATGCATGGTTTTGACGATGCATATTTCGCGTGTTAATTCCATTTCAAATTGGACGAGATCCGCACTCTCAGATATTTGTATTTTGAAGCGAAAAGCTTCACTATGCTAGTGAACACCGCGTTTCGCGTGAGCCGGAGGCCAGATTTGCTACTTCTGCGCATGCGCGAAACCGAGCGACGTCACGCGCAGCGCAGGTGGCCGCCGACTCCGTAATAAAAAAAGAATAAAAATAAGCACAGAAACGAGAATAAAAAATAAATGAAAGAAATAAATTTCAGTAATAAAAAATAAATAAAAGACAAACAGTGCGCCAGGACACAAACATATCTCGGTGGACACCCCAACCGCGCCGTAAGGGAAGAAAAATGAAAAGAAATTTGGTTTAAAGAAAAGGAAACGAAGCCTAGTCTCTCTAAGATCTCTGTGGATACCCGAACCGTGCCGTAAGTGCCTTAAGAAATGAAAATTGGTTTTAGGGAAAGGAAATGCCTGTCTCTCATATCTTGGTGTACACCCGAAGGGAATGGACACCACAGTACATGTCTCTAAAGCAACCTTCTAAGACAGCACCGTATTCACTACACGCGCGTCTCCTCCTCCGCCTCCGTACAGGCAGTGTGTGGACGGCCGAACGCCTCCACCGTTACCGTGGTCCTCCCAGGGCATTGGGCACCAACTACGACAGCCATGACGTCAAACCAAGCACAACTGCAGCTGTATATCCAGGCTTAACCACAGCTAAGCCACTGCCTAATTTTTTTGTCCGAGGAAAGGTGGCTTTGTTGCTGATAAACTCAGAAATGAAAGAACGCAGATCTTTGCACATTCAAGGCACCAGCGAAAGAGAAGCACTGTGATGTCATTTTTATGACCACTAGCGAAGCAGCTCTCCTACTAATAAAGGGTATCAAAGGAAGAGACAAGCGAAGTGCGTATTGAAATGCTTGCTCCTCGTTTGCGCAAGAATACTTCGAAAATGGGGAAGTAGGAGCTGAAAAATTGCTACATTTGTTGCTGTTCTCAAATCTGAAGACGGTGCAAATGCTCCTAACTCTCGCCAGATTTAACTCACCTGTGATGCGTTAACGATTCCCTGTGCATGTCATTCTGGAGCACACACAAAATTCCTCGAAGAAAATAATGTACCCAGTCGTAACTCGCTGACAAGAGTCAGAGACCAGAGGAAAATTTTCGTAGATGATCTAAACATTCCCTGAACACGGCTTTAAGATAGGGCTATCAGAGAGAGAGAGAGAGAGACAACTTTATTTACAAAGGAATTCGGGGCACGCCCCAGGGTCCCCGCACGACCCCACTGCACTCAAGTGTTTATGTTCCTGAGGTCCATAACACTGGCAGCACGGCCGGTGGCGATGGTCTGCACGGCCGGGTCCTCCGAGTGCAGCAGGGTCTCCCAGTCCTCCCAGGTCTTGAGGTTCTCTAGGTCCCGCGGGGGAGGGTCCGCCGGGCAGAGGGAAAGGATGTGGAGGGAATAAGCGAAGGGTTCTGGGCATAGGGCGCAAGCAGGAGTGGGGAAGGAGGGATGATAGTGGGTTAGGGTAAGGGGCGAGGGGAGAGTATGTGTTTGTAATCTGCGCCAGAGTGTTGAGTGTCTGTTATCTAGGGAGGGGTGGGGCGGGGGGTAGAGCTGGCGAGAGGCTCTGTATGCCTGGGTCAGCTCACTGAATGAGTGCATGCGATCCTTCGTGAATCCGCGATCCGAGGCCACCTGAGCCCGGTTTAAAGAACCTCGGGCTAAAAGGTTGGCGGCCTCGTTTCCGGGATTCCCGGAGTGCGCAGGCGCCCATATCAGCTCCACTTGGCGGGGCGGGGGTGCATCGGGCGAGTCCAGTATGCCAAAAGCAGGGACATGAACTCGGCCTCGAGCAAAATTTAGAATCGCAGTTTTAGAGTCAGTTAAAATATACCAGGCTTCCGTGCGGGTTATAGCAAGTGCAATCAGAAACAATCCTCGATCTCGCATTCGCTCTTGCCAAACGCAGCCAGCTTGACGCCTTATTCCTTTATTTATCGGCTGCGTTTGGTCGCGTGTTCCACCGAAAATTAATGTTCAAGCTTCAGCGCTCCCTTGCCGATACAGCTGCCAACTGGATAAAAAAAATTCAAGGGGGGCACTTTGTTGACCTAAAGTGCGGTGAGGCGAAAGCCTTAAGCGCGGTGCTGCTGCTTGTGTCACTGATGTGTGGTTAAGGTGTTAAGCTTCGCCTGGCTACCCCAGCCCGGATTTCTCGAGGGAGCGGGCACACACGTTCTCAGAACTGACTCTACACGCACGCCTTGCCCGTCGACTCTATCCCCCTCCCCACCCCCGCCTATCCCACTCCCAACAAATCATCTGGAGGCGACTCCAGACCCGAACTCTTCCTACCCTCATCTTCTATCCTACTTCCGCCATGTTTCCCCAGAGTGCCCTCTCTGCGGAGAATCGCACGCCACCCTGGACCACATCCTCTTCGGCTGCCCTGCCGATCCTCCCCCGCAGGGACAGCCCGCCATCGGTACATGGGAGGAATGGGAGGCCCTCCTTGCGTCGCAGGACCCGGACACGCAGCTTCGCTGTGTGAACCGGGGCGCCAGTGCCATGGCCCTACGTGGCCTGGACACATGCGCGTAATGTGAGGGCTGTGCGGTGGCCCTGAGACCTTGCACGGTCCAAACTCCCTTGCGAAATAAAGTTTTCCATCCATGCATCCATGTAAGAGTGGAACGCGACAGCTTCTTGCAACGCTGCCACCAACGCAGAGTCGACACCACCCTAGCCAAACTTCGCACGGTGGGAGACCAGGTGGGCCGAATTATGTGATAGAATTTGGTTGCACGCTGAGAACTATGGGGTGCTGCTTGATTCGTTATTCCGACTGAACAGGAGCAGCGCGCGAAAGGGAGACCATAAGAACGAAAAGTGCTTGTATCGGCGTGCGTCTTTTGATTCTGCTGTCTGAGTGTTTACTGGATATGGAGCATTGCCCGTTCCATATCTCAGTCACGTCAAGTGCTGTGGTTCTTAATACCTCTCGTCAACGTAACGACGATTAAAAATAGCAGAACCATTCCATTGCAGTGCAGCTGTGGTAATCGCGCAGTGGAAAGTTTGTTGTCATTTTATTTGAATTACATTCATGTCATTCCCATATTTTCAGCCCGAAGTGATAAATTATAACGTGATTCGCGAATAATAGCTCTAAGAAAAGTATGACTAGCTTTGTAAACCATTTTTATGCAAACTATAGGAGGCGTAGGCAATTAATCGTTAGCCTCCACTCCTGAACACATTGCACTGAACAGCTGGAGGTTGTAATGGGATGTGGCTTCTGTGATGATGTTTATGAAAGCATGGCTCTAATACAGCCTTTCTTCAAATGCACCCGCAGTCAAGCTCTGTACAGCTGCTCCACCGGTATCATCACGCTACTTTTGCACCAGCTTTCATCTGTCATCGAGCCAGTGCTACCTCAACCGGAGGCAAATGACATCAAGACCTGCTGGTGCAGCCTATTCAGCCGTTGACACTGGATATCAAGCATGTTCCACTTGTAAAAGGATAAGTACACGAGTGGGTATTTTTTCCTTGTCTTTTTTAGCCCGACAAGAATCTTCTGCTCCAGGCTCCCTCTTTCTTTCATTTGTTTTTTTTTTCATCTTTTAAAAGAGGACCAAGAGAAAGGGGAAAGATATTGCGGGCGTCATGAAAGCACTCCCCTAGTCAAGCGCATGGTGTTATGTTGTTGTGAAATGCTTTTTTATAGTTTTTCCCTCATGCCTCTCGTGCTTGGGAATCTTGATCATAGTATAGACCAAATTAAAACAATTATCTGCTTCATGACCTTTATACAGTAATCTAAAAACAGCAAATAAATTTTATAGGTTTACTACAGCAGTACCTACCTCTTACAAGGTATGGCATGTTTGAAGTGAACCAGTGGTGTGGTGATTGTATGCCATATGCCAGGCATAGCCTAACGGGTATAATTGCATAATTGAATATTAGCGTTCAAGTGGAGCACTCTGCTTTAGAAGCATAGGTGCTGCTAGCATCAATAATTGATACCTTACCAGATTATCCTTGCATTACATGAAACCCTGTAAAGCTTATATTGAAGCTGTACAGAAGGTGTTTATTCGATATGTCATGAGCGTTGCTGAGGTTTTCTTTCACACTCCCTTTGTCACAACCCACTGCACTGTACACTTGAAATGCATTTGGAATTGAGTATTGGTGCATTGTTATTTTTATTCATGCCGAAGTTCAGTTACTGGTTGCATTGCACTAGCTGAGCCTAAGTCAACAAATATTGCTGTGACTTTAACATGACCACTTGCTGTACTTGAACCAATGCGTTTGATGTTGCCTCTCTCCCGTGCCATCAAGGTTTGTAATAAGCTGTGTAAATAACTTAGTTTACTTTCTCGAGGTATTTATTGCTGCAATTAGTGACAGATAATTTCCTAAAGAACAGCCTAAGTACTCCTTTGGAACACTTGTTTGCTTGTTTCCCTTGTATTCTTAACTTAAACAGATATGAGCAGGCCTCAGCGCTGGAGAGATGTGCTGCGGGACAAATAAAAAACTACCAGTCCAGCTGCTCCCTTAGGGGCACGTTGCTGAGGCTTTTATCGCTTGTAGTTCTATGCATCTTTACTTACAAGTGTTGTATCTGACGCAATGTGTGCCTTAATATTTTGATTCATTTGCTTTAGAGTATGCCACTCTTGCCCTGAGAACTTGCTCACCTCTGTACTCTTTGTTCATACATTTTCCCCTAACACCTGGCATAGCTCCAAATGATGCTACATTATCTACAAACTGGTAAATAAAATGAACAGCAAGTAAAGTTAAGTTACTCCCTCCTAGCCGCTCTAAGGGAAAGAAACATATGCGTTATATTGCAATGTGTTTGTGCCATCACTTTTGAAAACAAAAGCTGCCTGAATTTTTGTACAGACAAATCAGAAACACAAAACAATTTTCATATTTGATGGTCTGCATCTTATCTTCACATGGCTGGAATGGCTAAATATCTCTTTGTGGTAGCCTAATTAGGCATAACACGTTAATTAATGTCAGTTCCTGTGAATATCATTCAGTCTTTGAATGTGGGGGCAGAATTGAACACAACAGCATGTTATAGCTTTTTCTTGTTCAAGGAAGCATTGCATTTTGCTCTAGTCTTGTGACTGCTGCTTATGCTATTACTCAGCAGCCTTATCAAACTCACTCGGAGTGCTGAATTTTAGTGCACATTTAACTGATTATTGCTTCTCTGTGTTTGATTCTATTAGAAGTTACTATAACTGTATACCTTGAATGTTTTGCAGTTCTCTTGCTGCTGCATTCCGCCATGGAGGAGGCTACCTGTTGGTGCACACGTCTCATCACTAGGACGCTACCTCTTCCGCTGGTGATGCAGACAAGTAACGACAGGGTTAATTGGAGAGACATGAGAGAGGCCTTTGCCCTGCAGTGGGCGTAGTCGGGCTGATGATGATGATGATGAACAAGCAGGCTGCCTGATATTGAGGACAAGTGTCAGGATAGTGCACCAACAAAGTTGCTTAAGCATTTCTGTGCTGATGTATGTTTATTAAAATCAGCTCATAGCTTGATATCTACATCCATGTGGACATTTAGCATATGTTTGGCATCCTGTTTGACTTTTAATTGACTAGTGTTTGCCGCCTTTATTGTTGGTCTGAAGGGAGTGTAAGCATTGTTGCACTGTGTGGGATTTTTTACCTGTTTTGGAGAGGTGTGTGTGTATGCATGCACAGTTTTTTTCCACGGGTTTGTTATGTGGCTCATGTAACGTTCATGTTACAGAAGAAATTATTTCATTTCTGTGTTGTACAGGCAAGTGAGCAGTATTTATATGCACCAGGTGTTTCAGGGAATAAACAGTTTTCAAAAATATGGCTTTTGCTGCATAGTATTACCAGTGTTAGCAGACACCAGAAAGCTGGTGAGGTGTATTTAGTAAGCTGGTTAACTAATTTCTGATAATTAACTTTTTAACTAACACAGGTTTGCAACTGGTTGCTGTTAGAGACTTTTAGCCAGTCGTTAGTAGTAACCATATCAGTTTTTAGAATGTACAAAACATGATTACTTTCGCCGCTTTGGCTCGACAAAATTTGGCTGCATCGTGCGAAAATACATGCGCTTTTAAAGCACACAGGGAAAGCAACCCCTCCAGTTCATGTAACTGCTACAAACTCTAATTGCAACTAGACGCCTAACTTTGATAGTTAAAAGGTTCATTAATAAAAATTAGTTAACCAGCTTACTACATAAGACGATTCACCAGTTGTCTGGTGCCTGCCAACACTGGTAATACTATGCTTAAAAAGCCATATATTCATCTCAAAATACCTGTTTTTTGAAAATTACTTAGTCTTCCCTGAAACCTCGTATATATGTAAGAAAAACCTAACGGTATTTAATTCACGACATTTTGGTTGGAGGGCCAGCCATTTTGAAGTGTACTACAGCATTTGAAGCACACAGCTTTTATTTCGAATGCTGTACTATGCTCGAAAAAGGCTGGTCCTCTAGCCGAAACATTGTGAATTAAAACCTGTTATGTTTTTCAATTTCTATGTGTCAGTCATTCCCTCTCCGTTCGATGACGTTCTACGTCACACCTACGGTAACTCAGGACGTTCTACGTCCGCCGCTTATGAACGTGGGTGGCGCTGATGAACACTCTCAAAGTTAGGTTACTTGTAAACATAAATACCCCCGAAAGCAGAAGATTCGACAGCCGTCGCCGTAGCTCAGAGGTAGAGCACCGGACGCGTAATTCGGAGGTCGTGGGTTCGGATCCCACCGGCGGCAGTGGTTGTTTTTTCTTCTGCTTTTCTAATCAATTCGCTTTAAGCGGTAACATATTCAGTAATATTCTAAATTGATCAACACCACAAAATAAATAAACAAATTAAAAAAATCCCCTGTGCCCCTTGGTTTCTGTGGCTGTTGGCTTCTTTCATCATTGTTACTAAGAGGGAACTGAGGGGAACTGTGCCGAAGGCTGTATTCTGTTCCTCTATTGTTCTCCATAAAATATTTTGATGCATCATGCATGTCTTGTAGCACGTATGTACTACACTTGTGCACAATAAATGTAATAATTTGCATTTTGCTTCTATAATTCTTTAAGCAGTCCAGGATACAGTGTTCACAAAATAATTTTGAAGTGATAACACTATGTTAGTAAAAGTGTTGTACTGTGTAGTTAAGACACACTTTTCCAAACAATGACGTAGGAATTATACTTTCTTCGTACTCGAGTCTTTTGAATAACGGTGGCCAATTGTCGGAAGACCGTTGATAGGGTGTTGGTAGACATTGTCGGTATGGGGTTGATAAGAAGTGTAAAGACTTTCTATGTACTTGAGTCTTTTGGATAACGGTGGCCAATTGTCGGAAGACCGTTGATAGGGTGTTGGTAGACATTGTCGGTAACGGGTCAATAGGAAGTGTAGAAACTGTCGATAAGGGGATCATAGGAAGTATAAAGACTTTCTATGTACTTGAGTCTTTTGGATATCGGTGGCCAATTGTCGGAAGACGGTTGATAGGTTGTTACTACAATGTATAAAGACGTTCAAAAGACTTTCTGTTCAATGTTGATAGGTTCTATTAACAATTGTCTAATGACTTTCTAAAGAATGTTACTAAAAATTTTTGTAAGGGATCCTCTAAAGCTTTCGGCAGTCAGCGTGTACTCGATGTGTTTTATTATCAATAAGCACAGGGTGTCGTCCAGAGGGAAGTTTGAAGTGGACACATGCACACATGTCAGTGACAGCAGGGCAAGATGAGGTTTACCAGTGTTCACGATAGCTACGCAAGTTAAATGCTTTAGTTTCAAAGCGCTATTAGCCTCCTAAGCTAGAAAAGCCTGTGTGGTGAAGCCTCTGAAATTATTTATGTCATGCTGGAAATGGCGAGAAATAAACGGGACCTTGAATGAGGGTGACCTTGGCCAACCTGGAGGAATGAAATAAGTAGCGGCTTGGTTTCGAACCCGCAGCAACGCTAACAGATTAGCTTCGCTGGCCACCGCACGACAGCAGTATGCGATCACCGCAGCTGATGACGCCTCGTGTAACACTGCAAAACACTCTCGTGCTGCGCATTGCACGTAGTCGTCTTCATCAACTTCCATCTGTGCGCAAGTCACGAAAGGAAAGGAAACGCGCTTTCAATCGCGCTTTCAGGTACGCGGCATTTGTGTCTACCTACAGAAACCTGCTTTCGCACAATATCTCGTGGTTACTAATGCTAAGCCACCACAAGTTTTTGTTGCGGAAGTAACACTACGCTAGGTGTGAGCAATTTCGCGGAGCCCCGGAGAGCCCCGACTGCGCATGCGCGAGGAGCGAGTGACGTCAGAGCAGCTCGGAGCCGCCGCCGTCTCCTCCGCTGCGCGTGGGACTCAGAGGTGCCTTCGCCGCTGCGCCAGCAAACGTTGGCGCCAGCGGTGTATTCTCCAGGTGGTGTGACGTCACACAGCGCTCAGCTGCGGCGCTGGGGCCACCGCCGACTCCTCCGCTACGCGGGTGATTCAAAGGTGCCGTCGCCGCTGTAGTTGCCGCGCCGTTGCTTCTGCAATTATACTCGGGATGGCCATTGGTCAAACCAAAGCCAAATTTTCTTTTTTTTAACACAACCCCCTCGATGCAAGAAACACTCGAAAGACCGCGATCGTACATCCCTTAAACGGCTGCCCTTTCTAAGCAAAACGAGCAGCTGCAGCAGGATGCACAGGCCATCATCGCAACCACGATCGGAACGGTATAGCTAGATGGCGCTACTTTGTCACACGACGGTGCCCTCAGGAAAATGGTTCATAAGAACTAGAAAGATTGCAGTGTCCAATTGCCGCTTGTGACTAACACAAGGGAAGCGGAGCAAAAGATCGAAAGAAACGATAGACGGCGCGCTGTCTGTTCTTTCTTGTCCGGTCTCTATGAACAGAGCTACTGGCAGTAACCAGTCACCGATGTTGTAGTTCTTCACTCTGCCCTTTATTACAATTTTTTAAGAGCGGTTGCTCTTAAACTTCCGTTTGTCAAGGACGCGTCTGCTTGCAATGAAGGTTAAATCGACAGTGGCCGCGTAACAGTGGCCATAGGCAACAGTGGCCGCGTAGCGCCTCAGTTTATACCTGCACTTTCGATCCGTTATGTTATTATACTTATATGGGTATATACGGGTTGGATTATAGGACTCCAACGTCCCAAAGCGACCCGGGCTATGAGGGACGCCGTAGTGAAAGGCTCCGGAAATTTCGACCACCTGGGGATTTTTAACGTGCACTGACTTCGCACAGCACACGGGCCTCTAGGATTTCGCCTCCATCAAAATTCGGCAGCCGCGGCCGAGATCGAACCCGCGTCTTTCGGGCCAGCAGGAGAGCGCCGTAACCACTGAGCCACCGCGGCGGGTGTCATACCTATATGTGCTAGTATAACGGTCATCCAAGTGGCAGTCCTCCCCCCCCCTCCCCTCCCCCTCCCCCCCCCCCCCCCCTCCTCCAGGTGCTACCATTTGCATAAAATATGGGCGCCACCCGTTTGACGCAGAATGTTCAAAGTTGTGTCAAATGACCTGGCATGTTCCTGAAGGTAAAAGGTAAAATTAGTATTTGAGATGAAGCCCAAAATATGTGTGGGAGTCGCAACGACGACCTTTCCGACCGCGAACCGTGCATTCCAAAGACCTCCAGACGGCCATTACGGCCGAACCGTTTGTCGCAGGGAGTTCCGGATGGTGTCGAACGATTCGCCGCGTTGTGATACACACGTTTATAAAATGTATTAATTTATACAACGATGAACTATACCGGATGTAGTAAAGGTGGAAATAGTAGTGTAATATCCATGAGGTAGATGGCGCTGCTTGTGCTTAAGGGATTGTGCTTGTGCTTAAGTCAGCAAAAAGCGATTGGAGGATTGGTGGCTGAAAAGCAGAGATGTGGCATAAGGTTAGAATAGTAGGAAACCGTAGGCAAAGTTGATGGAGAATCTTAATGAGAATTGCCAACACAGTAAACAAAAAAAATAATAAATAAAGAAAAGCTGAGCATGGTGGCAATTGCCACCACCCCGTTTCAAAGGGGGCGCTCCTATCCATCCATCCATCCATCCATCCATCCATCCATCCATCCATCCATCCATCCATCCATCCATCCATCCGGATGTTTGTAGTTGGTCTTCCCCACGTTTGCTGAGCACATCGGTGTAAACACTTAAAGCTTCCTTAGCTAACGCTCTTGAGTCCACGAGGGCTTGTTGGCGGAGAACTTTTATTTCTGCTGTTGGCCAATGTGAAATTAATAGTGCAATCTTGTCATGGCTGAAATATAATTATTTAGAAAGAAGAAAAAAAACCCCTTCTCGCCTATGGAATCCGAACCCACGAACTCCGAATTTCGCAGATGGTGCTCTACTAACTGGGCTACGGCTGTGGCTGTCGAACGCCTACTTTTGATGATGCATTTTTTATGGCGCAAGGGCGTCTGTGGCCAAAGAGAGTCATGTCACAAGGTACATTAGTTTGTCAAGCTGGGGTCAAAGACCCATTTGCCGAGCATTTCACCCTGATTAAGCCGAGTACCAGGCCAGGGAAAAGCTTGTACCCATTGTATCACCGGTGGGTGGCACTGGGGATCGAACCCCACGCCTCCCGCATGCTAAACCACTCGGCAACTCCTACTTTTGGGGGTACTTATGTTTCGTGTAACACCCCAACTTAAAAAAAAAATATTGAAATATTTCCCTATGCTTTCCTTGGTTTCGGTGACTGTTGCCTTCCTTCATTTGTATGTCATAACGAGCCCCTCATTTCACTGACCTCGTCTGCTCAGTTTACTTACGTCTACAGATTCACTTTTTTTTAGTGCGACAGCGCTACTTCGCTAGCAAAGCTGAAAAACCCGAGGTATGTGTGAAGCCTCAAATTTGACCTTTGATGGAGTGCCAGCGGCGGAGGCCTTGCGCAGCTGCTTCGTCAACATGAGGAATCGACACCTCCCTCCCCGCTCGCGTCTGCCGATACGGGCTGTCGGCAAGATCTTGCATGCGGTTGCCTTTGAAGCGGTGTTGACTGAAGTGCTTTCGCACGTCCTACACGGTGTAACTATGTCAAAAGCGTAACATTGTTTTTTTGCTATTCCTAGTCACGATGGCCGCATATGGTGGATACGAAATACAAAAACGGCTGCGTGCTGGGTATGTCGGTGCACATAAACCTGGTACTGCCCCAATTAGGAAGAAAGCAACGTTGCCACCGCCAAAATTACGACAGCTAATGTACCCACATTAAAAAGCCAGCATGTCTTCGTTAAAATTTTTGAAATGGTACGTCGCAAATCAGCACATATCAGCGTTTCATCATTTTGTGGCGCTAGTCCGAGTGACTTGCGTGCAAGAATAAATTGAAGGCGTCTAACCAACTCTAATACAGAGCAAAGAATTTTTTATGCAGCAAACGACTTCGCATTTTTCCCGCAACACTTATCAGAAAATGGCACATGAGGAGCTGTTGAACATTGGCGAGAAGTCACGCGAACGCAGTCCCTTTTACTTCCCGCAATATCAACCTTTATGTTCACGTTCCCCGTAAAAAAAAAGTACACACGGCATGCAAACTGCAGCCCGCGAATTCGTGACACTGCCCAGTAAAGGGTTAAGGGACCCAGGATGACATAAACTGCGATGTGGAGCACAGCCCCATGTGATATATCTCACAGTCCACGCGCAACGCGGGATATCAAACCCCACTACCATCACATTTCTTTCATGTTCCTTCGGTATTTGAGGTGTTATTGTTGAGATGTATTGCGTTTCGCGCAGCTGTACAGGTTGGTTGGTTGGTTGGTTTTTGAGGAAAGGAAATGGCACAGTATCTGTCTCACATATCTCGGCGGACACCTGAACCGCGCCGTAGGGGAAGGGAGGAAGGTGGGAGTGAAAGAAGGAAAAGAGAAATAGGTGCCGTAGTGGAGGTCTCCGGCATAATTTCGACCACCTGGGGATCTTTAACGTGCACTGACATCGCACAGCACACGGGCACCACTTGCGTTTCGCCTCTATCGAAACGCGGCCGCCGCGGTCGGGTTCGAACCCGAGTACTCCGGCTCGGTAGACAAGCGCCTTACCACTGAGCCACCTCGGCACTAGCCGTTCTTGGAGATCGCGAAGTCTGGCAGATACTTTTCATATTACTTCCGCCGAGATACTCATTTCACTGCATATCTAATTGAAGTGACAAAAAAAAAGCCGGTGAAGATTAGCGTCCCTGATTTTCTCCGCCTATAGCCACTAGCGCACAGTTAGTCATCGCATATACTGGACTGGCGGCGGCCGCGGTACGGGACCGACCGGTCTATCGGAAGTGTGAAAACGTTCAGCGCCGTGGTGGTGGGGTGCCGACCGAGCAAGAGGCGCGTCCCGGCGACGCGTCGCGCCTCATCTCTTCGGGGGCAGCTGGAAGAACGGCGCGCGACAGGTACGCCGCCAAGTCAGCTGCCAGGGGACAGCGGGTGGCGGGGGCTGACCGAGCGCGCAACAACTTCATCGCGCGCGCCCGCGGCCGAAAACGGCAGCCTATTAAAGCCGCTGATTCGGCCTGACGGATCGGCTCCCCCGGGGCGCTTTGTCTGAGCGCGCCGGTGCTCACCGGCCGAGCGCCGGCGGCCGGACCGGCCCGCCGGGCGCTGCTGATTGATCGGCCAACGGCTTCCCACGCGCAACGGGGTGTCCGGGCCCCGGAAACGAAGCCCGGGACTGTCCCTCGCCCTTTCCTGCCCCCTCCTCTTCCTCCAGCCTGCACCACGAGTGCGCAGGCCGGCGGTAGCAGGGCCACATCTGTGTTC
This sequence comes from Amblyomma mixtum, assembly GCF_055824585.1. Lineage (NCBI taxonomy): Eukaryota > Metazoa > Arthropoda > Arachnida > Ixodida > Ixodidae > Amblyomma > Amblyomma mixtum. Next base: position 50,295,622 of record NC_143017.1, on the reverse strand, counting down.
ACCTGCCTCGGAGACCAAATCCATTTCGCACTCGCGCTTGCGATCTTCACCACAGTTACGCGCAGCGTTGTTGGGGCCGAGAGCGAGCAGCGACTCCCAGTCTGCCAGTGTGAGAAGGCATTTCGCTCAGGCACCCCCAAAATCAGCTTTCTTCGCAGCAGAGTTAGTCATCTGAACCCGCAAACATGCGCGGTGTCCCTACGGCAACACTTCCGCCCCGACACCGAGGTAGCTGCTGGTGCGAGTAATTACGACGACTGCGAAATGTGCCGACGCTTCGTTTCCTCTCCAGGTCGCATATATGTGAAGCGATTGTAAGCAGGGACAGTTCTATGGGACAGTCAGCTAAGATCGATGTGCCAAGTGTCTGTACCGCGAGGAAGACGATGACAAACGCAAGAGAAACAACACTGGGACTGTACGGCTTAACAGTATGGTTGCCTGGTCCAGTCGTTAACACTGATCACACATAACGGCAAATATTCAGTATTCAGAGTGCGCAAACAGGAAGCAGTAGCAAGAAAAACTAATGAAACACGACTAGCCGTCTCATCAGAGTGCGTCTAAGTCGCGGTGTGTCGAATGCTACCGCCGCCATTGCACGGAACTAAAAAGGCGGGCGAGGGTGGGTAAAGAAGTTGTCGGGGGAGAAGTGCGGAGGTTGGCGGCGGATCGAGCAGCGCGCCGGAATGACGACGGCAGAAGTGACACGCACAGCGCGTCCGTAAAAACGGCGCCGACAAATTCCGCGGCCCCACCCTCCATCACCCGCTCACTGTCAGAGGGCGATAATCACAACAAGGGGCGAAGCTCGCGGTGCTCCGCCGTCCCACACGAGACGAGTGAGACGTCTGGGACGTCAGGGCAGTTGCCAGCCGGTGGGGGTCTTGTTGCTTCCTGACGGCTTCAGTGGTTCATTCCGCGCGGCTTTACGCGCGTCGCTCCGATGCACGTCCTGTGGTGCGCATTTCTCAGAGGAGTCCCGTCTGCACGTAGCTCTCTTCTACCCCACCCCTCGACTTCTTTTTTTGTTCCTTCTTTTCATTTCACTCGAGACCGTTGTGAAAGAAAACTCGCATGAACTCCGCCTGATCGCGCAGTGACTTTGCGGGCACGATGCCTGCTGGCGTTTCCACAAATTAATTCTCCATTCGCTTACCTTGCATAGCACAATCATGTACAACATTCTTGGGCGCAAATTTTGAATATATGAATATTGTAAGCTACTGTTATTAAATTATTGAAGGCAATGGTCCATTAATGGTCAAATGTTTAGGGGAGTCCCCCAAGGTGGAGTAGATTTGTAATAAGGAAGTAATTACTCATTGGCATCCACCCAACACTTTTGACCAACACTGTTCCCACTTCGAGTTACTGATCAATTCGCTCTCGCCCTACCACAAGCTTGCCGTCCTGGTTAGCTCAATTGGTGCAATAAAGACAAAAAGTCCTGGTTAGCTCAATTGGTAGAGCGACTGCTCCGGTGAAGCGGTGATCCTGGGTTCGAACCCCGGACCAGGACGAATTTTTCTTTAACTACGAAGTTTCTGAGAAAGCTGTATAGCTTTCCTCCGTAGCCGTATGGCTGCGCTTGGGTGGATGCCAATGAGTAATTACTCCCTTATTACAATGGTCCATTAATGCTTCCAATGCTTATCACAAACGTTAATAGTGTAGTGTGCCAACTGTGACAGGTTCCGCTACCGCCATGCGCCGACACTGCGCTGCGCCTGACGACGACGAAGTTCCCCCGCTCTCTTCTCTCTTGGTGCTGGCTACGCCCGTCTACGCTGCCAGACCCTGCACAGCGGTTCGGTCTCTTGAGGACGCCTAATAAACGCACCCCTACAATTGGTGGAGGTGCGGGGTTCGTCCCCTACCAACCTGGAACTCCGGAGCCGTACGCTGCCGCCTGTGTCAACCATGCCAAATGAGACTGCCCCAACACCGGCGGCCAGTTCAACCACCGTCATTTGTTCTGGCGCCATCCGGCAGCGTGACCCTGCCCTCTTCAGTGGCACTGCCGACCAAGATGTTGACGACTGGTTGTCATCGTATGAGCGAGTGAGCAGCTACAACAAATGGGATGACACTATCAAGCTGAGTAACGTCATCTTTTATGTATGTAGAAAACCAGCGAAAAGGACGCAATCACAAGGAGGAGAAGTACACAGGACAACGCTTGTCCAGCGTTGTCCTGTGTACTTCTCCTCCTTGTGATTGCGTCCTTTTCGCTGGTTTTCTACATACCATGCACCAACTGGCCCAACAAGCTACGCTTCTTCAATACTAGTCATCTTTTATCTCACGGACGTGGCGAACCTCTGGTTTCGAAACCATGAGGCGGACCTACCCACTTGGCCCGTATTTAAGAAGAGTTTTGCGGAAGTATTCGGCCGCCCTGCGGTGCGCAAGCTCCGTGCAGAACAGCGCTTATGGGACCGCGCTCAACACACCGACGAGACCTTCACAAGTTACATTGAGGACATCGTTGACCTCTGCAAACGTGTCAACGCCGCCATGCCAGAAGCGGACAAGATCCACCACATCCTCAAAGGCATCGCTGACGACGCATTTCAGATGCTCCTCGCGAAAAATCCTACCACCGTCAGTGAGGATATTAAGCTTTGCCAGAGCTACAACGAGCTCCGCAAGCGGCGCGCTTCCACACGGCGTGCCGGTGTCTGCGACGAGGCCCTCTCTACACTGGCCCTGGGCGGTACTTCTCCTGAGGACTCCCCTCTTCTCAACCAAATCAAAGCCTTCGTTCGTGAAGAGGTCGCTCGCCAGCTGTCCCTCATATCACATTTTCAAGACCCCGCCCGCCAAGTTCCTGACTCGACCCCGTCTTTGGCTCCTACCATTCGCCGTGTCGTGCAAGACCAAGTCGCTGACCTGCTACCGTCAAGCCCTGTGCTCCCGCCTGTGACAGCACCCCTGACGTACGCCCAAGCAGTGGCCAGGCCACGACATACGCCGGCACCCGATTCCTACCAGGCCGCCCCTTCTTTCCGTCCGCCGCCGCCGTCTGAGCCCCCGTCTCAAGCTCCGTTCTCAAGAGTTCGCCCACATCCTACGAATCCCTGGCGTACTGCGGACAACCGACCCATCTGTTACGCCTGTGGTCGGCCCGGCCATGTCGCGCGGCTTTGCCGCCAGCGCCTTCCGCCTTCTCGACCTGATCTGCGCTCCTACCCGTACGATGCCGAACTATCCTCGCCGAGAAGTCCACCTGGTCCCCCCTTTGTTTCCCCTGATCGCCAAATTTACACCACTCGCCGATCGCCTTCCCCGCGACGCCGTTCCCCTTCTCCGATGCTGCGACGTTCTAGCTCCGCACTTGAGGGAAACTAACAGCCGCAGTTCCGGGGGCAAGAACTGCGCTTGTTTCGAACTCCTCAAGTCCTCCGTGTCGTCCCGCTAATGTAATCGTAGTGTTCGTGGAAGGTGCCAAGGTTCTCGCCCTCGTCGACACGGGCGCTGCGGTATCTGTTATAAGTGAAGCTCTCTGCCGCCGACTCCGCAAAGTGACTACCCCACTTTCTGACTTTTCGCTTCGCACCGCCTCATCACAGCGCATTCATCCCTCAGCCGCATGTACGGCCCGTGTCCTCATTCAAGATGTTTTGTACACCATCGAGTTTATTGTGCTGTCTCACTGCTCACACGACATCATCCTGGGATGTGACTTCCTTTCGACCCATCGTGCCGTTATTGACTGCGCTCGAGCTGAAATCGCCTTTTCTCCGCTGTGTGACGCTCCCTTTTGCGACGTACCTACGCAGTCTGCCAAACTTGTGGTCGCGACTGATACCCACATTCCTCCGTTTTCTGCTGCCCTCGTACCCCTCTCCTGTGCCGGCGTCGCTCATTCAACTGTTTTCTTCACGCCTTCCGAAACCGCTTCCCGCCATCCCTGCCTCCTGTTTCCCTTTGCTGTTCTGACGATCGACCATGGACAAAGTGCAATTTACGTCTCGAACCCATCTTCGTGCCCGTCAGCAGTGCTCCGAGGTGAATGCCTCGGGCGCATTCCGTGGCGCAGCCGTGGCCTCGTGGTAGAGCGCCCGCCTCGGCTTCGGGAGGTGGTGGGTTCGACTCCAGCCACCGGCCGGGTACCCACCGGTTTTCTCAAAATGGGTATAAGCCATGGCCCGGCCTGGTGCTCGGCTTCCCAGGGTGCATGGCTTGGGAAAGGAGCCCGCGCCTTCAAATCCCAACACTGTGAGCCTTGAACACAGGCATTCTGCAGACAAACTTCGTCGTCGTCAGGCGCAGCGCAGTGTCGGCGCATGGCGGTAGCGGAACCTGTCACAGTTGGCACACTACAATAGGAAAGAAATTCAAGCCTGCCGAGCGGAGATCTGAGGATATAATAATTGCTATAGTGAAATCTTACAATTTATGAGAAAGTTCTGTTCATAAACTCTTTCCTGTTGAAAAGTGTTCTTTTTTTTCAGAACTGTTGGGTATGGACCCGTTAGGACAATTGCACCACATTGCTAGCGGATCCTATCTGCGGAGAGGCTCTTCCATATCTCATGGTATCCTCAATCTCTGCAGTTTAAAGATCTAGAGGAACATTTATGTTGAAGAGGGTGCTGTAGTAAATTGAGCGCTTTTTGAGAAATCGTGCTGATCCAATCTCAGAATATGCGATGGTCCCAAGCTTCAGTATTTACTTCAAATTTTTCAACGCGGGTGGCTTTACGTTTTGAGTATTCTGTGCTCGCACGTCTCTTTGCATTCGCGCATGCGAGGCTTTTGAGTGACGTCACATGTACGGGGGTCTCTCCGCGCTCATATCGCGTTCAGTCTGCCGAGCCTGTCGGTTCAGAGCTGGCAACGTGGAAACCTTTGAAAGAGACAGTTACAACCTCAAGTTGCCAGCGCGAGTTATGACTACGATTCAGACGCAACCATCAACTGGAGACTATAGATCATGTTGCTGCATAGAGACGGTTCTACGCATGTTAATATCGTCCGAGCGGAATCGGCTGAACCGCCCATGTCAATTGGCTAGATTTTACCTGCGATGACAATAGCGGCGCTTGTTACTTACCTCATTCTTCTCGCTTCTAAATGGACACTAAACAGAAATATCAAACTAAGCAAGACTGATCGATTATTCGTTGAAAACACAAGCAACGGTTTTGAAGCGAAAAGCTTCACTACCCTCACAGCAGCCGCGCTTCGCGTGAGCCGTCGGAGCCAAGGCATGCCACAGCTGCGCATGCGCGAACCCGAGTGACGTCACACGTGGCACAAATAAAAAAAATAAACAGACAAACAGTGGGCCAGGAAACACTCATATCTTGGTGGACACCCGAACCACGCCGTAAGGGAAGGAAAATTAAAAGAAAATTGGTTTTAAGGAAAGGAAACGACGCCGGTCTCTCTCGTATCTCGGTGGATACCCGAACCGCGCCGTAAGGGGCTTAAGGAAA